>NC_068985.1:15677436-15683731 GCF_001194135.2 Octopus bimaculoides
GTAGGGACAAACAGACACACAAACATACATACATACACACACACGCACACACACACACACACATATATATATACATGCATATTTTTATGTACGTATGTATGTATAAATATATTTGAATGAAAAAGTTTAAATTTACTAATTGCATAAAAAAATCTTAACGAAAATAAAGTGATGCAATTCTTTTGGAAAGGCTTCTTCCCGTAAAATTTAAATCATTCTGTCTTTTAAATATATACACACTTAACCATCCGTCCCCCCACACACTCACATATATATAATTATTTCTAATTTAGAAAGGTCTTTCTTCAAATATTGTATATCATGATATAATGTACAAATATTGTGTCTGTGTGTGTGCGCGCACATTTATGTAAGTATGGGCTGATTTCGAATTTTGGTATAGGGCCAACAATTCTGGGGGAGCGGGTAAATCGATTACATTGACCCCCGTCGCTCAACTGAAACTTATTTTAACGACTCCGAAAGGATGAAAAGCGAAGTCGATCTCGACGGAATTTGAACTCAGAACGCAAAGACGGACGAATTGCCGCTAAGCATTTCGCCTGACGTGCTAACGAATCTACCAGCTCACCGCCTTTAAATCTGTTATACTTGGGATGATAATTCTTTGCTGATTAAACAAGTGCATTATTTATTTGATCTTCCCTTTAGTTTTATTATCATTATTGTTATCTATTATTATTATTATTATTATTATTATTATTATTATCATTATTATTATTATTATTTTCAGCCTATTTATCCGTCAAAGGTCTTTCGTCAAACATTCTGTGACCTCTTCAGCGACTCTCTTTCATATGTGTCACCTCTTGCTCTGTCTCATGTGTCTCCTCTTGCCTCGGGGCAGGCAGAACAAGAGGAGACAAGCAGGGCAGAGAGTCGCTGGAGTACTTTCAAAGATAAATAAGCTAAAAAAAATAATAACACTAATAAAACTAAAAGATCAGATAAATAGTACGAATAGCAAAAAATAGTAAAATTAGCAAAAGATGACCATCTCCAAGTATAGCATAGAAATCCTCTACTCTCGATGTTGTAGATAATGCAGAAAAAAAGAAACCTGGCGCCCATTGAATTCTTTGATTCCAGACCATATTTTCGCAAATTCTGACTATAATGAAGGGTTATTTATTGAAAAAAATTATTATGCTATCAAAAATATGTCTTCAAATTTTTGGAAAAAAGGTCGTTAATTTTAGAGACGGGGATTACATCACCTTCTGTGATCAAACTAGTAATTCTTTTATCTACCTGGAAAGAAAATTTGACCTTGACAGAATTTGAACTCCGAACATAAGAAATGCTCCTAAGCTCGTCGTCCGAGGCGCTATCAATTCCACCAGCTCGCCGCTTTTACGGAATTAAAAAAATATTATAAGAAATATACTGGAATCAGAAAATGGAAAGTCTTTTACTCAGCAAAATGGCAAGAATAACTTGAATCTCTTTGACTCTTTTGACATCGATTGTTTGTAAATAGAAAGTACTGACAGCTGTCATTTTAACTCATCATGAAAATGGAATTTTTTAAAAATCACTTTATTCCTATCAAATCAAATAATTGTTCAATTTCATGCTACATTCCACCATTTTTTAAACTGAAAATTGGAAAAAAAAAAAAAAAAAAAAATTATAATTCAGCGAAATTTACGTCATTTGGATATGCATTTAACCGATTAGTTTTACACAGATATGCATTTAACCGATCAATTTTACACAGATATGATGCAAAACGGTTCGGAGATTGGAAGTGTTATGCAATTAAATGATTTATGGAATTAAACGCAGTCAAATGTGGTATGAGTTACGTTAATTATCGATATCAATATGAAGAATAGCAATCGATAGGCGCAGGCATGGCTGTGGTAAGAAGCTTGCTTTCCAGCCACATGGTTCCGGGTTCAGTCCCGCAGCGTGACACTTTGAGCAAGTGTCTTCTACTATGGCTTGGGGCCGACCAAAGCCTTCTGAGTGGATTTGACAGACAAACTGAAAGAAGCCCGTCGTGTACATATGTGACTGAGTTCATGTGTGTCTGTGTTCATGTGTATCTTTGTTCGTGTTCCTGTGTTAGCGCGCGCGTATGCGTGCGTGTGTATGTGTGTGTGCATGCGTGCGTGTTTGTGTGTGTGTGCGTGTGTGTGTGTGTGTCTTTGAGTTTGTGTTTATCAACCACCACCGCTTGAGAAACGATGTTGGTGTGTTTACGTCCCCGTAACTTAGAAGATCGGCGAAAGACATCAACAGAATAATTACCAAAAAAAAAAAAACCCCCAAAAGAACAAGTAGTGGGATCGGTTCATTCGACTAAAGGTAGTACTCCAGCATGACCGCAGTCTAATGACTGAAACAAGTAAAAGATCAGATGCATTGATTAGTATCATATTTTGTTTTAACACGAGTCCTCTCCCGCACCAATGAACCCCAAGCCTATTTTGCTGGTTGCAAATTAATGTGAAGAAGCAGAGGTTCACCGTTTGTCTGAGTCATTTCTGTTATATATCTACAACACAAACTCCACAAGAATACCAAGTCAGCCTTTGAATTACATGTATTCAACAGAATAGCAAAATGTTTATCTTGGCAGTTATATACGAGCAATACAACCAAGTTTAGGTTTCATTCGTAATTAATTGCAGTTAGACAGAATGAAACCATAAAATGTCAGCTTTTGTCATTACAGCTACGAATTCACACAGTGGTCAATCAAACCTATATGACAGTTTGGACAACGCATTTATCATTGAAGGCGGCAAACTGGCAGAAACGTTAGCACGCCGGGCGAAATGCTTAGCGGTATTTCGTCTGTCTTTACGTTCTGAGTTCAAATTCCGCCGAGGTCGACTTTGCCTTTCATCCTTTCGGGGTTGATAAATTAAGTACCAGTTGCGTAGTAGGGCCGATCTAATCGACTGGCCCCCTCCCCCCAAATTTCAGCCCTTGTGCCTAGAGTAGAAAAATATTACTACGGCGGCGAGCTGGCAGAAACATTAGCACGGGCAAAATGCTTAGCGCTATTTCGTGTCTTTACCTTCCCAGTTCAAATTCCGCCGCGGTCGACTTTACCTTTCATCCTTTCGGGGTCGATAAATTAAATACCAGTTATATCTATCTACCATGTAATATCTATTTAGATTCGAATATGCCGGCCATTCATCTGAGTGCATGACAGAGCCTGCTTGCATTTCTCTTAGGATAAATGGGTCTAGAGTAGCTGTCTCTTTTTGGAACATAAAAATATCGACAGTCTAAGCCATTTTTAAGTCCGAAGAACCTTGAACCATTTATTCTTCGTCCATGATTTCTATTGTTCACATCTGCCTCATTGTCAGTTGATTCGGGTCTTTGATCACCAGTAAGAAGACGAGCTCGATTATATTTTCTTTTTCCAGCAAAACGTGCCTCATCAATCTGTACAGGATTTTCGACAGTTCCTGCTATTTGTCCTCTGTTATCGACAGACACAATTAAGGAGCAGACCTCCCTGCACATATTGAACCAGTCGTATATAGTCCTCCTGCTCCTTCCAGTCATTTCTTCAGTTAAATTAAATGAGTGATCTTTTACAAAAAGCAACCGGAAGCCGAGTAGATAGATGAATTTTAAATGTAGATCAAAAACTCGGTGTAAATCACAAACTATACCATTTGAACTAATGTAGATCACAAGCTATACCAGGAACAAGTATGTAGATCACATATTATACCGGTACCATCTCGTCTTTGAAGGGTCATTGTTAATGTGTTCTTTGCTTCTTTCTTTTTTATAAGATATTAGGGTGTGATTTTAGGAGATACAACAGCTATTTCTAGCTGCGTGATCGGTTACATGTTTCACCGTTGGCTTGCTATGACCGTATGTTTATCTAAAGGTATTCCATGACGGCAAGTTTTCTTTTTAATAAACCAATCTAATGTATGTATGTATGGATATATATATATATATATATATATATATATATATATATATATATATATATATATATGTATGTATGTATGTATGTATGTATGGATATATATATTACAAAGCAGCCAATTATTTTACATTCGTTATTACCAGTAGTATCTGTGAGACTGAAAATCGATTCAAGATAGCGGAACTCTTTACTTCCGGTGAAGTGGTCTAACAATGTTATGACCTTTAAACTCATTACTTGTTCAGATGTTTTTCTTTTTTTTCCAAACAAATCACGAACACAGGTGACTGGATGTAAACTAGTTGCCACGGCAACTGTCTAATGGTGACTGTACTTTAAAGCATCATGCCGTCTGTTTAGTAATATATTGCTCAGCGGGGAATAGTTCATTCACTATCCCTTATGACATCAACTATCACTGATACCGTTATTCCACTATCGTTATTCAAGTCATCGCCGTCACCATCATCATCACCACATCCACCACCATCATCACAACCACCATTATTACCATAGCTACCATCATCATAATAAAAACAGAGTCATCTAGTAACAACAATAACCACAACAACGGCGATCATATGTCTTTTTCTTTTTTTTCTTTTAATATATCGCCCGGTTCTCAGTGGGAAGCCCCTGTGGTTTATATTAACCATGTACCAACTCTTTCTGAATGGATTAACAATGTTTGTTTATGCAGTCATCAGGTGGTTTGGTGGTGCACTGAATGACGAGCGATAAGTGTTCTCACTTGATTGAAACTTATCTCTTAGTTGGAGAAAGGAAACAAAAACCTAACGGTAAATGTCAGCGACTGTTGAGGAAAAAAAATAGTTAAAAACAAACATTATATAGGGCAAGCGTGGCTGCGTGGTTAGGAAGCTCATCTTGTAATCTCGAGGTTTCAGGTTCAGTTCTACTGGTAGTTCCTTAGGTAAGTCTCTTCTACTATAACCCCCATGTCGACCAACACCTCGTGATTGAATTTGGTAGAAGGGAAACTGCTTCGAATCTCGTCGTATAAACATATGTGTGTGTGTGTGTGTGTGTGTGTGTGCGTGCGTGTCTTTGTATTCGTGTTTGACCCCCACCACCGCTTGACGACCTTTGCTGGTGTGTTTTACGTCACCTTAACTTAGCGATTCGGCTTAAAAGATCGATAGAATAAGTACCAGACTTAAAAATGTAATAGGTACTGGAGTCGATTTAAAAAAAAACTAAGTGTTCAAGGCGGTGCTCCAGCATGGCCGCAGCGCAATGCGTGAAACAAGTAGAACATAAGCGGTAAACGATCTTCATAGAAAAATATTTTCATTCCTGGGGGGAATTCTGACGTTTTCCACAAATTCATTGAAGTAGCAACAATTAGAGTTGTCTTTTGAATAATTCATAATTATTCAAATCGGAAATCTGAATCGTAATCAATCGAATTAAGCGGTGATGAATTATTGGTTTACAGGGTCTCATATTTTTCTCTCACTGCGCTGTTGTTATAATAATTAATAACACATTTAACTCTCGCTGGCTCAGTCTATCATGCTGTATGTACGTGACATAAATCACTGAGTTAGACAGCGCGGCATTGTACCATTAACGAGTTACTTCAATTTGTTATATAAGAAATTCAAATTACGATGAACGTAAACAAACAAACGAAGTTTGCTTTTAGAAGCGTTGAAATGTCTTAGAAAGTGATTTTAAATTCTCAAACGCAGGATAATGCTAATATTATAGCCTGAACAGGATAAGCTACCCCTATTTTGCAGGCCAGCTATGAGACACCTCCGTGAATACGCGTTATATAAAGTTCGACTTTCTAGAATTTCTACAATACGTAAAATAGTCATAGCCAAGCTGACGTTTCCAAAATATGTTATTTAACCCGTTAAATGTAAACCAGTCACATCCAGCATTCTACATGTTTTATGTTCAAATCGACAAGATCCTGCCTCTCACATCTACTCTACAATGTCATATTAAAAATAAACGGTCACATCATTAAAATCTCGATACTACTAATAAATGCTTTAATTAATTGAAAACAGTGTGAATAAATAAGCTTTACATTTGACCGTAATTTGAATGCGAAAAGGCGAAATCTCTATACAGTCGCTCGACTCGCAGTAAATAGCAGACAAGCCCCACCCAACCCACAGCCGACTGTCTTTAAAAATCACACATTGGATAATGTTGTCCGAGGTACACTATACCTGAAAAATGTTGGGATGGCTTTGATGTTTGGTTATTGAATACTGACCAAGGGCTACACAGCAATAATCTAAAAAGGAAGTCGTCAGTTACAAAACGCCATCGTTAGTTCTATTTAAATCTGATTAACCTGAAATTCCGGACATTTTG
>NC_068985.1:15684579-15700224 GCF_001194135.2 Octopus bimaculoides
ACCAGCTACACCACACAAACACGCATTTACACACACGCATACACACACACTCACACACGCACACACGCACACACACACGCACACACACACACACACACACACACACACACACCATAACGCGCAAACACATGATTGCACACTCACACACTTTCTTTCTTCCTTCCTTCCCAACCCTTCTCACATACATTTCCACTCTCATCCGTGACACTACATAAATATTGGTTTCAAACTTTGGCACAATGCCAGCAATCTTTTTACAAGGAGTAAAGTCGATTACATTGATTGCAGTACTTAACTGCTACTTATTTTATCGATCTCGACAAGATGAAGGCAAAGTCAACCTCGGCGGCATTTTGAACAGACGAAATGCCGTTAAGCTTACGGTCCGGTGCGGTAACGATTCTGCCAGCTCACCGCTTTAGGTGCAAGCATAAATTGAACCCAAAACAAAGAGTGACAGACTTGAAGCTGAACCGTGGTAGAGTGTGAATGTCATTGAAGAGGTCACGGATGGCGATGAAAGGACCTGGGACAAAAATAACTGATTGATTAATTAACCGAATGATTAACCAAACCACCGATTAGTTAGTTCTATTAAATGTGAAATTGCGCCGCATTCGTCTTTCAGTCTTCCGTAGTCAATAAAATACGAAGGGCTGCTGAAAACTTCTTGGCTTCAGGGCTATCGCGAAAGGTCTGGTTAGAGGCCCAACCTCCCGAGTTCTTTTACTGAATTTAGAGAAACTGAAAGATCTCTGCAATAAGTGTGTGAATCTGAGAAGGGAATATGTTGAATAAAATCATAATTAACTGATCCTCTAGCATTTTCTTTTACTCAAGGGCTTGAACTTTTCAGCACCCCTCGTAAGTGGCATTCAAGCACTGGGGTGGATTCAATCCGGTATACTTCCCTACTAAATTAGAAATTAGGGTTATTGCACCCACGTTAGAAAACACTATTTTCTGTAATATTTAGGCGGCGAGTTGGCAGAAACGTTAGCACGCCGGGCGAAATACTTAGCGGTATTTCGTCTGTCTTTACGTACTGAGTTCAAATTCCGCCGCGGTCGACTTTGCCTTTCCTCCTTTCGGGGTCGATAAATTAAGTATCAGTTGAGTACTGGGATCGATGTAATCGACTATTCCCTCTCCCTCAAAAATTTCAAGCCTTGTGTCTATAGTGGAAAAGAATCTTTAGCACGCTGGACAAAGTGCTTAGTGGCATTTTTCCGGTTTTATCTATGGAATTCAAATACTGCCGAGGTCGACTTTGCTTTTCATCCTTTCGTGATTGATAAATTAAGTACCAGAGACATACTGGGGTCAATGTAATCGACTTGTCTCCTCCCCACAAATTCCAGGCCTTGTGCCTTCAGTAGAAAAGATTATTATTATTATTATTAAGTTCGTGTGTTGGCAGAAATGTTAGTACGCCGGGCTGAATGCTTAGCGGCATTTCTTCCGTCTTTACGTTCTTAGTTCAAATTCCGCCGAGGTCTTTTTGCATTTCTTTTAGGGGGTCGATAAAAGAAGTGCCAGCTGAGCACTGGGATCAATGAAATCGACCTATCCCCTCCCCGAAATTGCTGGCTTTGTGCTAAAATTTGAAACCGTTATTAAGGCGGTAAGTTAGGAGAACCGTTAGTCCGCCGGGCAAAATATTTGGCAGCATTTTGTCTGGCTAATTAGAAAGAACTATTTTCTTTAATGTTGAGCTTGAATAGAAGAAATAGGAGAGTGAAGGTCTTAATGCAATTAGAATATTTGGTTACTCCTGCCAGCTTCCAGAGTTCAAATCCCAGTGCGTTGGTTGTGTTCTCATAAAACAATAATAAAAAAGTCTTTATTGATTTACAGGAATTAGTTCAACTGACTCTACACCCTTATCCATAAAATTTCACTGTCTGCTAAATGTCAAATACTTCAAGAAATATTACCATAGGTGTTATCATTAGACAAGGCAATTCATAATTATTTGTTTTTCAATCAATAAATTAACAGGAAGGAAACAAGAAAAAGATAATCTAGAAATATATGAGATACTGAAGGGAAAAATTTGATATTTTTTCCTGTCATCTGCATCTAAAATGAATTGGCTAATTTTTTCTGTTGTGAGGCCAAAAATTAGCTTGAATATATGGTTAACTGCATCTGATACGCAATCACATTGACATCCATTGGGAATTATAATTTATCGCTCTTGTAACCGAGCAGAATTTCCACTTCATTCGGTTTAATATTGATTGCAAGTATAGGCACAAGGCCTCATATAAGGAAAAGTGGTAACTAAACAGACATCGGCACTGAAGTGGTTAAGCATTAGAAAGTCTTCGGATGTACAACTGTTTTCCAAATGGATTACGAAATATGACAAACATTTCCTCGGGTACATTGTTCGCTGATTTACTGGGTCAGAAAACAAGCTACAACCAAAACAGAGCAGTCTCCATCAGTTCGTTGATCCATCAATCTGAGACGTCACGTACAAAATTACAGGAGACCTAGATATGCGGCATAGAATATTCTAGTTTGAAATGAAAACTGTATATGTATGTATGTATGTATGTATGTATGTATGCATGTATGAAAGTACGTATGCATGCATGTATGTATGTACGCATGAAGGCATGTGAGTATGTAATGTATGTATGTATACACACACATATATGCATGAATGTATGTATATATGTATGTATTGTTAGATAAATTCCTTCGTTTTTTAAGATCTATTTTAATCCTTATATTTTATTCACCGTTTTAATAAATCAGTCAATAATATATTCTCCTTCGAGAATAAATAATATATTTATGAAACTTCAATAAATTTACCTCTTTCTTGGTCTTACTAATCACACTTCCTCTTTCCCTCCCTATCTCTCTCTCTCTCTCTCTACATACACACATACACACACATGCCCTCCACACAGCTTTTAGTTACGGATTTTCCAATTTCACTCCCAATATATTGATAAATACTTCCTCAACAAGCCGTGCAGTGGGATTGAACCGGAACCGCGTGTTTGCAAAGCGAACCTCTTGGAGACACACCTATATCTGACTGCACCTATACATTTATCGATCAATCGATATAACTGGTTACGATCACTGAACCCTCCTCCCACCACCACTACCACCACCACCACAAAAAACAACAACAACATTGATTCGTGCTTAACGCTATTTCACGTATGTATTTGAAATAAAAATCGATAGAGTGTGGCTGATATTCAGCAGTGACCAAAATACAAAATATAAAAAAAAGTACCAATTTTCCATATGAAGCTAAATACTTTTTCAGTGATATTTGCAATGTGGTATTGACTAAGTGACACTGGTGCTATTATTAAAAAATACTTTAGAATTAACTGTCACTGATGTTACATAATTTAGCCGCTACCTATATCTCTTGGCTTTACGCATTTATTTAACACGAACCCAGTCACGGCCACAAAACTAAAGTGGATACTTTCACATGACATTCGTAAACAGAAAAGGAATTGATTGATTTTTTTTTTGTATTGAAATTACTTACATTGGCGAATGCTTTGCTCACTTGTGGCACCAGCTTTTGTCCTCCTGTTATCGATCGAGTAGCATTAATCCTGTACCATGCAGACGTGTGAGTTTGGTTCTGTGCAACAGTTGCTGCTGCTAATTTAGCAGCCTCATCGGGAGACAGGTTTTTGTTTCTGCCGAGTTCCTGAAGATAAAAAAAAAAATTTAAATAGACAGTAATTCACAGAATTTGGAGCAGAGAAAAAAATGTTAAAATAAAAAGTAATTTGAGATATCGATCTAAAGAAGTAAAAAATATGGATTTGACATACATACATACAAGGGATCTTTCAGCAATATTGACATTGCTTAGCATGGCTTAACTCTTTGCCTATCCGAAGTTATTCAGTTGAAAAATATTGGAAATGCGTATTATACATGAAGCATGAATGCATCATATATGATGCGCGTATAATGCTGACACTCCGTCGCTTACGACGACGAGGGTTCCAGTTGATCCGAACAACGGAACAACCTGCTCGTGAAATTAACGTATAAGTGGCTGAGCACTCCACAGTCACGTGTACCCTTAACGTAGTTCTCGGGGATATTCAGCGTGACACAGTGTGACAAGGCTGGCCCTTTGAATTACAGGCACGATAGAAACAGGAAGTAAGAATGAGAGAAAGTTGTGGCGAAAGAGTACAGCAGGGTTCGTCACCATCCCCTGCCGGAGCCTCGTGGAGCTTTAGGTGTTTTCACTCAATAAACACTCACAACGCCCGGTCTGGGAATCGAAACCGCGATCCTATGATTGCGAGTCTGCTGCCCTAACCACTGGGCTATTGCGCCTCCACTAATGCACGTATAATATATGGTGCATAAAGGCCAGAGGAACGTTCTGCGTATCAATTGTGATACACAGGAGATATTTTCTTGGTATCCATACATCATATATGATTCCCGTTCTCATTTCTTTTTTCCAACCTCAAGAGTAACTTGGGACTTATGAAGGAAAGTTTTATATTATGCAGGATGTTTGAAAGAAGGATTAATCAAAAGCCTGAAAAAAAAAAGAAAAAAGCATAGATGTTTCGGAAACGAATTAAAACGTTTGAACAGGCAAAGCGTTAATTTAAAATGATTTGATACCAGTCAACTTGGAAAATAAGCCTTTTCAAGTGTTTTGTCATGTGTATAGGCCACAAAAAACCCAAGCAAACAAATTATTAATTACCAACTTTCTTTCGATTCAAGAAGTCTCATCTTTATTACGATCCACCATAACACTGAAAACTGAGTACAATTTACCATTTGTAGAAAGGATAATCAGAATAAAGCTCAATTTTGCTGATATGATGACACCTATAAAACTATCATTTTTTGCAAAAGTAGGAGGAGGACAAATCTAGTACGATTTACTTGCAATTTTGTTTTAGATGTGCTTAAATTTTCTCATCTACATATATAAGATATCACAGAACTACTTGGTGTTTCTCACTACTTCAACACCAGAACTGTTATACCTATGTTTCGCAGAGGATATTTAAGAAGGCGGAAACATGTTCGGCGTTGTCTCCTTTGTAGCCGAAATATCAGCTACTGAGTTAATGTTTTTCTTCAATGTCTATGTATTTCTAATTGAATGTTTGACGCTCACTATATTGAATATTTTGCGCCAACTTAACTGAAGTCACTGAAACATAACTTCAGAATCTTATTTATTATATAAACAAAAATATCTCAGCATGTTTTATTAACCATTCTTTACGGGATACAAATCATGGCATGTATTCTGGTTGTAAACTGATATGCATATTTGCATATTTTATGTTACATATTGATTTCTTTAGACGAGTGGCTCCTAAACGAATAAGAGGCGATATATGGTGGGTAGGCATTGCCATGGCTCTGTGGTTAAGGAAGCTCGCTTTGCAACCATCTGGTTTCGGGTTCAGTCCCACTGCGCAGCATCTTGAACAAGTGTCTTCTATAACCATGGGGCAACCTATGCTTTGTGATTGAATTTTGCTTGACGAAACCGTGACGAAATACCCATATATATATATATATATATATATACACACACGTGTGTGTGTGTATATGTAGGTGCATGCGTGCGTGTTTGTGTCTTTCTGTTCATTCCCACCACTGCTTGACAACTCGTGTTGTTTCTTTACATTCCTGTAACTTAGTTGTTAAGCAAAATAGATCGATAGTATAAGTACTAGATTTTAAAAAAGAACCACAATAAAAAAATCTGATTAAGTCATTATATTATTTCGATTGTGCTTCATAAGCATAAGGTATGGTTGATATATTTTAAATACATTAGTTTCATTGGGTCAGGATCGAACCAATGAACTTTCCATATGACGCTCGGAGTTTCAAAGTTTTTATTCGATATATCACTGTCCAAGGGCGGCGAGCTGGCAGAAACGTTAGCACGCCGGGCGAAATGCTTACCGGTTTTTCGTCTGTCATTACGTTCTGAGTTCAAATTCCGCCGAGGTCGACGTTGTCTTTCATCCTTTCGGGGTCGATAAATTAAGTACCAGTTGCGTAGTGGGGTCGATTTAATCGACTGGCCTCTCCCCACCAAACTTCGGGCCTTGTGCCTAAAGTAGAAAAGAATATACCACTGTCCAAGGTGGCAGAGTCGTTAGCATACGGGGCAAATGCTTAGTGGCATTTCTTCGGGCTTCATGTTCTGAGTTCAAATTCCACCGAGGTCAACTTTGCTCTCATTCTTTCAGGAGTCGATAAAATAAGTATTATTTGAACACAGGGGTCGATATAATCGACTAGCCCCTTCCTCATCACCTTTACTAAAGTTTCAGGCCTTGTGCCTATAATAGAAATAAAGAAATATGCCGCTGTCCAAAGAACTCGTATCATTTTAAATCTGTGGTTAATGTTTAAAGCTGAATGGTTTGCGATCGAAAATGTTAGAAGTTGTAGAAAATGTTTAAATGTCTGAGATAAATTGCTGATATTAAGATTATCGTTTTTCAGATTATTAATCTTATCTTTTGAGATAAAAAAAGCAAAAGCATCAATAAAACACAAAACAAACTAATATTTCAAATACATAAGGTTTCAATCGCTTTAATTTGAATTCTGTCTAGATATCCAAGAATAAGATACGACGACGTATTTTAATCAAACTGATGGAAACGTAGTGCAGATATAAATATCATTCAATCAGCTTTCATCTCTAAAGACGAGTTTGGTACTACGAAGAACTATATTTCTATTGTGTGTTTGAATGTACGAAAGTTATTCAGTATTTTTTATCCTTTTATTTGTATTTTTAAGGTATTGGATCGTGGCCATTCTGGGTCACCGGCTCCAAGGGTGTAGTCGAACAAATTGAGCCCAGTGTTTATTTTAAAATCTGGTACTTATTCTATCAATATTTTTTAGCGAACTGCTAAGTTACGAGGACGTAAACAAATTTACACCTGTTGTCAAGTGGTGTGGAGATAAGCGCACACGCACACGCACACACACACACACACACACACACACACACACGACGGGCTTCCAACATTACTACTCGTATTTCATCCATCTACTCCCTGTCATATATAACGCTCAAGAATATTTTCTGTCTACCAAATTCCATTCACAAAACTTTGGTCTTCGATGACCTGAGACTATAACAGAAGAAACTTGTCCAAGAGGCCACACAATACAATAGAACCCAAAACCACTTTGCGAAGCAAACATCTCAACCATAGAAACAGTTCATTCTACAACTCACATTCAGATTCTAAGAATTATGATGCAAAGTCATGAAACCAGTATTTTACAACCATTTGTTTTTCCCATAAACCCCTTTGATCCCCATTTTATTTGGATGGTTACTCATAACAATTCGATGTTTAAAAAATCCTCTTGTGTTTTTATTAGTAAATGTTATTAGGAATTGTATAAAAAAAACTATAAAATGCTTTGTGTATTGTAGAAGTAAAACTAAGTTAATGGCCATAAATTTTATCAGCAAAATCTTACATGGACATGTAAGGATTATATGAGCCCCGGTTGAGAACCACTACTACAAACCAACAACGAATGGATATTGCGTCGTTCCTGGCGATAAATATTCCCAGTGTTCGATAACGCTGTTGTATAGTGTAATAACTTTCTCTCACTCTTACTTCCTGTTTCTGTTGTGCCCGTAATTCAAAGGGTCACCCTTGTCACACTATCACGCTGAATATCCCTGAGAACTACGTTAAGGGTACACGTGTCTGTGGAGTGCTCAGCCACTTGCACGTTAATTTCACGACAGGCTGTTCTCGGCGCGATGTGTTCTTGAGCAAAACTCTAGATTTCAAGTTACTTCATTCCATTCAACTATAAATGAGTAAATTATAAGAGACCTTGATCGCTATATCCCTTCTGAACAGGACTAGCGTCCCCTTCGGAGAGGATGTAGTAATATCGGTCACTTAACACACTATGAAAACCGGGCAACCGACCCTATGAGTTCTAGTACTCGACACTGTTTAGTTTTATAATGTAAATGGCTGAGAGTTTCACAGATACTTGCACTTTTAATGTAACACTCAAGCACACATAATCATGACAGTGTGTGTGTGTGTGTGTGTGTGTGTGTGTGTGTGTGTGTGTGTGATAAAGCTAATCATTTGAATTACATATAAAGTTCATTCCATTGGCTTCCATACAGTTTACAAGGTTTAGATTGACGAGAGGCTGCGGTGGTAGAGGAGAATTACCCGAACATAGAACTCGAAACCTCATGGCTGCATAACGAACTTCTTTATTATTTAACCAATATACAGACATATAGAGAAAGAAACATAAATAAATAAATAAATAGACAGATAGATAAATAGACGAACAGATAGAGAGATACAGCAGTGAAAATGTGCAAAAACATTTAAAATTCAACATGCAATTCTTTTCTGTTGTTATTTAAATTCTGTTGTTTCTTAATTAGAATCCAGCCTCTTCATCATGGACATGTAGTGATAACGGATGAACACATTTTGCCCAGAGGACAGAAGCATTAATTACAATGGAATGAGAATATAGTTTTGACGAAATGAATATAAATGAATAAATAAATAAGATATTATTCATAATTATCTGAATAAATGATTCATTTGAATTTGTTCCATGTTATTAAAAATATATTAAAAGGGAGGCATATTTTGCTTGAGGCAAACTATATAATTATAATTACATTTAATGTATTGTCTGAATTCGTGGTATCAGTCAACGAATTTATGTTTATGTAATAAGGTGTAAATCAGATATAGTTCTTGTGAGTGCCAATCGTTAGCAAAGTAGCTGGGACCTCAATTTCCTTATCTTAAATCGATAGAGCTCACAAAAAAGAAAAGTATATAAACATCATAGAAAATGTTGTCTCTATACATCTTTAATCTGATGTCTATGAAATTTTCTATCATATTCCTTCTGTAACAGAGGTGAAATCCCAGATTCATCGAAGTGCAAATAAAAATATTCTCAATATTCATCTTAAAATCTCATCAGGGTTAATTTCATCACTGGAGTAGATTTAATCGATTAAGTTCTACTACAAAATGTTTAGATTTGGGCGAATATACAAGATATCTTTTCGATTCTCGGTATTTACCAGGAATATAACGATTTATTATTTGTTGGCAGATATCAGCACGGATCAGTGAATACTTGTTCTCTAAAATTATAAATAAGGTTATCGGCTCTTCTTACATTCATCGGTCTGGGTGTTTCTGGCAGACGAGACACAACATATCGAAACAGCATTATCTCAGAATCCCTTGTACTAAGGAATCGAGTGTGCCATGAACGCATATTCGACATAAAGGAGTAGCTACTTTTCCTGCGACAAACACAAAAGCGATTGGCATATTTGCGTTCGAATCTGCCGTAATGCATTCAGAATAAACAAGCAAGCCGTCGTTAAGATTTATGATTTATTAATATCAGGTACACGAAAATTTTGTTTTATGAAGTAGTTCAATGAGGCGAATTATTTCTACGCGCCATCCTTATAAACAACAAAAGCTTAGTTAATGATAACTTATTTAATGTAGTGAGTATGTCTCTGAAAGTAAAAAAGCATGCAACTATTTCACTTCAATTGTATATTTCGCAAAATCTCTCTTCACTACTTCGGCGAATACTGTGAAGCCTATGTTTAGTTCAGAAGTTCTGAACTGGTGAAGACTGCTCCATTTTGGCTGCAGCTTGTTTGCTGATCGAGTAAACCAGCAAACAATGTACCCGAGGAAATGTTTGTCATATTTCGAAACAAGCCTGGAGTTGTCTTCTCGTAATAACGAAATGGTTAGAATAATTTAGAACAATTTGAGCTAATATTATTTCTACTTCATCTTATTAATATTTCTAATTAAGTATAACACTACGTTAACTATGCTTTTTTTTTTATTGCGTTTGGAGTCTCTGAATAATTAATCCCAATGATTTTAAAAAATACTAATTTTTCATGCTTACTCCCATACAATATTGTACATATACTTAATGATTCTCTAATAATTACTTCGGCAAGTACCTTGAAGCCTATGCTTCACGGACGAGTTTTAATAAGCCTGAAACAAACCTAGAATGTTTTTTTTGCTCTTGCCGAAATGATTAAAATAATATTAATCATTGAGATAAAGGTATCATTCTCTCATCCTCTAAGTGCTTCTAATTAGGTTGTCTACCATGACTAAATTAACACTAACTTGTCTTTTGTAAATTATTCTGAAGAGAATATACACTTGTATTATAGACATCCATTCTATCATCTTGAAGGCCTCAAATTTTGGGTGAATGTGTATAATAGATTGCATCAACTCCAGAGCTTAATTGCTATTATTTTATGAATCCGGGAAGGTTTAGCGATAATGTCGTTCTAGGTGGGGTGAGAAAATAGAATTATGCTACTAAATACCACAAGTTAGTTTATCTTTCACCCTACCTATCTTGCCAATACATCACTCCGAACACTAAAATACATGCAGTCTCGTTTATCACAGATTCATTCATCATTGATCAGGGTTAACTTGATATGCTCAATTGTGAGCCATGTTTTGCTTATCACGGATTGATCTGTAATAACACGGACCGGAGATCAGTTGGAGATTCAGCTTGTACTGCAAAAATACTAAATCCAACAGACCACCCACAATACTTATCCACCTTCAATGCAATAACTATCGCTTGTGTTTACATCACTGTGCAGCGATTTGTTTTCGGATTTATGAATTCGAATCAATCAACATGACACCAGTGAACAGAAAAAACACGAAGTTGCCAGATTCTAACAAACGATGCAGATGAGTGTATTCTCTGCAGGAAAAGATAGAGATGAACAAGAAAATACATGACGGTGGAAATTTCATAGCTGTGAGTCGAAAGTTTGGTGTCAATAAATTTACCTTTCGTATCACTTACCAAGTGTGTAGAGCTGATTCATTTATCACTGATTCCTATTACTATTGTTTCTTTTTATTAAACAATACCAGGAAATAACCGAGTATAGGTGGCATTAATATTCCTATAGGCACAAGTCTTGATATTTTTGTAGGAAAGAGGCTCGTCGATTAGATCGACCCCAGTACGCAACTGGCACTTATTTTATTGACCCTCAAAAGGATGAAAGGCGAAGTCGACCTCGGCGGAATTTGAACTCAGAACGTAAAGACGAACGAAATGCCGCTAAGCATTTTGCCCGACGTGTTAAAGATTCTGCCCAATACAGATGTATTAATACTGATTTCAAATTTTTTGCACAAGGCCAGCAAACTCAGGGGAGAGGGCAAGTCGATTACATAGACCCTAGCGCTCAATTGGTACTTATTTTAGCGACCTCTCTGGAATTTGAACTCAAAGCGTACAGACGGATAAAATGCCGCTAAGCATTCTGCCCGTCGTGCTAACGATTCCACCAGCTCGTCGCCTTAGATGTATTAACATTCTTTTCTACTCCAGGTACAAGGCCCGAAAATTTTGGGGGAGGAGTCCAGTCGATTAGATCGACCCCACTACGCAACTGGTACTTAATTTATCGACCCCGAAAGGATGAAAGACAAAGTCGACCTCGGCGGAATTTGAACTCAGAACGTAACGGTAGACGAAATACTGCTAAGCATTTCGCCTGGCGTGCTAACGTTTCTCATTTCTTTATTCCCCACAAGGGGCTAAACATAGAGGGGACGCACAAGGACAGAGAAGGGGATTAAGTCGATTACATCGACCCCAGTGCGTAACTGGTACTTAATTTATCGACCCCGAAAGGATGAAAGGCGAAATGATCCCCGGCGGAATTTGAGCTAGAACGTAAAGACAGACGAAATACCGCTAAGCATTTCGCCCGGCGTGTTAACGTTTCTGTCAGCTCACCGCCTTAGATGTATTAATATTGACTAGGAAAATATATGGAAGTATGTCTATAAGTTTAAAACATATTTTAATTTCCCGCAGAGAAAATATTGAGTTTATAAACGAGAACTTTCGTCGAGTCATGTGACTGGCTGTGAATCTATTGGTTTCATTGCCAGTAATGGTATCGTGCTATTAATAATCACATTGATAGTGAAAGTGATAGCAACTGAAAATAAATACGTAAAGGGATATAGATATGTTTTTATATCCTGAGATATTTTATTTAAAACTACTGTTTGGAACGTAATTAATATTGACTTTGCTGTTATAGAATACTCAAACTTGTGATGGCGTCAGATCTGTATAAAATAGAAAATGAGATTCTGGCACGTTCATTGAATATTCTCACAGTTTTGTTTTTCTGTCAGTGTGTCTGCCTGTTTTTTAGTCTGTCTATCCATCTATCTGTGGAGGTGCAATGGCCCAGTGGCTAGGGCAGTGGACTCGCGGTCATAGGATCGCGGTTTCGATTCCCAGATCGGGCGTTGTGAGTGTTTATTGACCGAAAACATCTAAAGCTCCACGAGGCTCCGGCAGGGGATGGTGGCGAACCCTGCTGTACTCTTTCACCACAACTTTCTCTCACTCTTTCTTCCTGTTTCTGTTGTGACTGTAATTCAAAGGGTCAGCCTTGTCACACTGTGTCACACTGAATATCCCCCGAGAGCTACATTAAGGGTACACGTGACTGTGGAGTGCTCAGCCACAGGAAATGATTAAAGTTACAAAACGAAGTCTTAGAAATAAGCAAGGATTTTCATAATTACCAGTTAGTTATAGGACTCCAAATGTAACCACTTAATTGTTAAACCTTAAGTTTTTAGCTTGGGCTGAGACTCACCAGATATTGAAATAAATATGGTTACTCTTACTCTTGTGTGTTAATCGTATTTCATTCAATAAAATGGCTTGATACACCAGTCTTTAAAATCCAGCGTTTACTTAATGTCTGAATGGAATCTCAGGAAGTCATTAACATTTACATCAACTTGTTGGGAACGTTGCAACTAATCAAAGACATACGTTAATATGAATTCAATTTAAGACAGCGATCTGACAGAATCGTTAGCACGCCGAGCAAAATGTTTAGCGGCATTTCGTTCGTCTTTACGTTCTGAGTTCAGATCTCGCCGAGGTCGACTTTGCCTTTAATCTCTTCGGGGTGAATAAAATAAGTACGAATTGAGCACTGAGACCCATATCATCGACTTACTCCCTTCCTCGAATTTGCTGACGCTGTGCCAAAATTTCAGACTAATACGAATTCAATTTAATTTCTCTTGTATAAAAAAAAAAAACACCAGCACATTCTTAACGATGTCTCCAAAATTGAAAGCAAACATTTCTATACTTCTTAAAATGTGAAGGAAGATCTGTGTGTGTGTGTGTTTATACACACACACACACACACACACACACACACATATATATATGTATGTATGTATATTCGCCATGTTGGACCACTGAACTCAACACGCCTTTTGTCATTCTCTCTATTTATTTCCTCTTATTCATTTCTGTCGCTCGAAACATAAAAGATTTTTCCATTTTTCCCGAGCGTCAAACTAATACACTTGCTTGTTGTTCCTACACCTGTCTTCATCTTTGTTTTTCTATAAATTTTAGCTATATATATATAACACACACATACATAATCACACACATTTAAATCCGTTATATGCAATAGATGTAGTAGTAGATTGAAATAGCCATTTGCCTAACGAAATCAAAATACATTTTGAAAGCAAATTTTCTGCGATATTCGTTCAAAGATAATATCTTATATGGAAGAGCCGTGTTTAAAAACACGGACGAATACCGCAGAAAACTTGCTTTACGGCGATATATCAATTGGGTTGTTAGATATTCGTTCATTTTATTCCATTTATTTTAATCTTTATTTTTCATCCACAATTTTAACATATCAGTCAGTAATCTCCTTCGTTGTAAACTATTTCTTGTCAATGTTCCACTTTCGTGAATGCCTTGTCGAACCACGAAAAATACACATGCTCGTTGAATTATCTCCCCTCGTTCTAACCGAATAAGTATGGAAATAATACAGTTTTTCCTAATCATTCTTTTTTTGTTAGCTCTTTATTTCCTCAAGTATTAAATATATTAACAACCACTAACCGGAGGCCATTTACTGACGATGCACGTATTGGGAGTTTAAATTGTCATTCAGATGGCGACCTGAGCCTAATATACACTCATTTAGAACCTAACCTACGTGCAAATTATTTTCCTGTAAGCTACAGAATACCGGACATTCACGTCCGTTACAGATGTAAATATGCTGCTAATGAGGGACCAATTAACCTTTCTTGCTGGTAAATATGGTTGACGTATCAGAAAAACAGGCGTTTATATCTATCTATCTATCTATCTATCTATCTATCTATCTATCTATCTGTCTGTCTTTCTATCTGTCTGCCTGCCTACCTGCCTGTCTGCCTGTCTATCTATATACACGAATATATACAGATATATATGTATATATAAAACACGTTATATATATATATATATATATATATATATATTTGTTTTGCAAGATTCTTGATGTGAAATCGTGTGTTGAAACAGATATGACCATCCCCAAATACAATATATATATATATATGTGCGTATATATATGTGTGAATGTATCTATCTTTCTCTCTCTCTCTCTCTCTCTCTCTCTCTCTCTCTCTCTCTCTCTCTCTCTCTCTCTCTCTCTCTCTCTCTCTCTCTCTCTCTCTCTCTCTCTCTCTCTCTCTCTATCTATCACGTTGTCTATCTCTGTGTGTGTGTGTGTGATTGCAAGAAGGTTAGTGTTGCATGTACCACTATTGTGTTGGTCCGTGGCACACACGAACACGTAAGAGTGCAAAGAGGCAAAATCGCCGTCTAATAATGGACTAGTTATTTAGGAGTTCTTTCTTTAAATAGATGATTCCATCCATCGTGTCTTTAGAGATACAGTTCATTCTACATTTCTTCATTTCGGCTATATATCGGGGACAAATACCGCAATATCCAGGAAAGGTCAACAGGACTAATTAGTTACTGCTAACAAAAGGTCCAGTAAATTATTTGCTTTTTATTTAACCCCAATATGTAGAAACATGACTAGTTGTCCTTCATACATACATAAGTAAAATGAATGAGGGATATATTGATCTTTCTAATTCTCGACCCTCTAGCCCAAAACTATAACTGTGCTTGAACTTGTTGTCAGTACATACCCACCGAAGGTACCTCTATCACCATCGAAGATGAAGACCACATAATACAAAGAATCTGAGAAATCTACGTGGAATGGATGTAGATGTATTCATGAAGCATTAAGACACTCTGCTATCTGCGATTCCAGGCGAACCAACGTCACGACCAGAAACGCAGCGGCATTAAACTCCCTTATTCACCAAAATGCACGACTGCTGAAGCAGTACGAATTGCATTGGTGGTGCTCCAGTATGAGCATACATTCCGAGTGAAACATATTAAAAGAATAAAAGAAAAAAATAAAGCAAGAATATGCATGCAAGCATATCAATCACCGGACGAGTAGAGCCTACTAAAGTGCTAATTGGACGAAATTTTGGATAGCTTAGCATAATCTTGTGTATCTTAAATATGTATAAATGATAAATGTATGTCAAATTGCATATTTTTGTACCACAAAATATACTAACTAAACGTATATATATATATATATATATATATATATATATATAT
>NC_068985.1:15700656-15708765 GCF_001194135.2 Octopus bimaculoides
TACTTATTCTATCGGTCTCTTTTTGCCGAACCGCTAAGTGACGGGGACATAAACACACCAGCATCGGTTGTCAAGCAATGCTAGGAGGACAAACACAGACACACAAACACACACACATATATATATATATACATATATACGACGGGCTTCTTTCAGTTTCCGTCTACCAAATCCACTCACAAGGCTTTGGTCGGCCCGAGGCTATAGTAGAAGACACTTGCCCAAGGTGCCACGCAGTGGGACTGAACCCGGAACCATGTGGTTGGTAAGCAAGCTACTTACCACACAGCCACTCCTATACACATACATACATACATACATACATATACTTACATACTCATACTTATATATAAGTATGTATGTATGTATGTATGTATGTATATGTCTTTTGAGAGAGAGAGATGGAGAGAGAGAGAGAAAGAGAGAGAGTGAGAAAAAGAACGATTTCTCCATATGCCGTTACTCGACAAGTTCTCAAAAGAAAAAAAAAAAAATTAAAAGTGATTTAGGAGGCTTGACATTAAAATTTGCTATATTCAAATGAAATATGCTACAAAAGAGGGATGCCATTCTTAGGTACCGTTTGGAGAATACGGCAACATAAATCATCTGTCAAGAGCTGAACAAATACTTGATTACCCAATCAAATCTGGTTCTCCGTTCGTAATGTATTTGCCCGATACGGTTGGCTTGATGCTAATCAACATCACCAACTAATCAACTATATTACAACGATATAAAAAAACTGAAATTCGTCGTAATTATCTCTCGATCGAATAGAAAAGCAGTGAAAAAGAACCCCATGGGGAAAGAAATAATTTGAATAAAATACATTAAATTTGATTGTCGACTGTAATTCAACTCAATAGCAATTAGATCTTATAACAAATTATCAAACGCTATCTGGTTGTCTGTCTGTTTCTCCTTATATATATATATATATATATATACGTAAAATATATAGAATAGCGAGTTTTTCTTAGAAATTTCACTACCAGTAGCCTAGCGTGTATGAAAAAGTCAATAGACAACATATTCTCAATATAAAGTAGCTTTACACACTAGAAGAAGCAGTCAAAACGCGGTCACTGATGAGAATTTCGCCTAGCAACTTATTTTATTTGCTAAATAAAATTCGAAACCTAGGAATGATCGTAAAAAATTAACAAGGTAAAAGTTCTTATTTTTGATTCCCTTCGAAATTGCTCTTAAACGTGGTTTTGGTCGTTTTGACTGCTTCTAGCGTGTAAAGCTGCTAAAGGCAGCTTCTCTTGTGTTTAAATGTACACTATTTTATATATATATATACATATATATATGTGTGTGTGTGTGTGTGTGTGTGTGTGTGTGTGTGTGTGTGTGTAGAAACATAGTTGAAAAATTCTGAAAAAAAGTAAGGGTAACTCAGCAGATCATGTGCAACCAATGAGGCCCACGAGGAAGTTGTCCTGATGTCTATTTATTTGTTTGCCTATGTTTTCCAATAAACTCTGCTAAGCTTTTCTTATTTTTGTTTACTGAATTTTTCAAATTATAAAGGTAATTTATGGACGCCCCTGCATATCTATCTATCTATCTATCTATCTATCTATCTATCTATACAATTTTTAGGTACGTGGTACTTCGTTATGCAAGCATAATATACTATAGTATAGGATACTATGCTTGCATAACGAAGTCCTACGTACTTAAAAATCATCAAAGTGTACATACCAGGTCCAGGAATGAGTTTAATATATATGTATATATATATATATATATATATATATATATATACAGAGAGAGAGATAGAGATAGAGAGAGAGAGTCAAACAGATGAGACATAAAGATGCTCAATATAGAAAACAGCAGCGCTCAAATGATTGGAACTTAGACTCCGGAATCTTTACCGATGACTAACCCAATATACGTTTATATATATATATATATATATATATATATATATATGTGTGTGTGTGTGTGTGTGTGTGTGTTGTGTGTGTGTGTGTGTGTGTGTGTGTGTGTACCTTTTAGCCACACGATGGGGGCAGTATTCATGACCTTTGAAGGTGCTCTGAGAACGGTGTGAGAGTGAGAAAAAGTTATAATCAAACCGAAGACTTGCAACAAAATGAATTCTGCTAAAAGCGTCCATGTTGCAAAGTGTTGAAGTTAAAAAAGGCGACGAGTTTAGTCTACTACCTCAAAAGAGTGATAGCAAAAGGTGAACGCTGAGTCCGTAAAGCCGAAACATACAGTGCAAGACATCTAGTCTGATGTTCAAAGAGTAGCACCAATGGATGGCTCTTGATTGAAGTTTTTCTTTTTTTTTTTTTGATTGACCACGTAAGAACGAAAGACAATGTTGACTTGTATGGGATTTGAATTCAGAGCGCTGAAGTTTGGAATAAATATTGCGAGACATTCTATCCGACGCTCTAAAAACTCCGTCAAATATCGCGCACACAAATACACACACACATATACATGTATATGTATAAATATGTGTCTGTGTATACATACATACATACATACATACATACATATACATACATGTGTAATATATATATAATTGTATAAGTGTATCTATGCATCTATGTACGAGTTTCTGATTGTACCATCTCATTTATGTTAATGCATCATCGATTTCCTTTCATCATCTGAAGTCAATTTAGCCAATCAGTTTTAAATGTAAATTTGTAAATATAAAATGGCGATAATTCTTTCTATTTATCATACCCAAGATATATACGTGTTATTGTATGACCGTATATATGCATGTTTGCTTTTAATATTATTTTTTCTTCAGACGTAGTGGGAGAATAACATGAAAAAGTGTACTTTTAGACATAAAGAGTTTTGTAGCCATTATTGGAAAAGTAATATTACAATAAAAATGTCTTCTTCGACATTATAATTATTTTCGTATTAAGTTGAATGCGATACTAAAAAAATAATAAGAAAATATACAAGAAGTCCTAAATGAAGAATTTATATGCGAAAAGCAAATAAAAGGTGATGGACTTGGAAAAACCATTCAATCCTCCAATCACAGAGAAGTTACTTTCAGTTTGGTATACAAAATATATTCTTTTCTACTCTAGGCACAAGGCCCGGAGGTTTTGGGGAGGGGACCAATCGATTAGATCGACCCCAGTGCGCAACTGGTTTTTGATTTATCGACACCGAAAGGCAAAGTCGACCTCGGAGGAATTTGAATTCAGAACGTAAAGGCAGACGAAATACCGCTAAGCATTTCACCCGGCGTGCTAACGTTTCTGCCAGCTCGCTGCCTTGGTAGACGAAATATATTAGATGAATAGTTTGAAAAATTAGAAATTCTAAAAACTTAATGTATGAAATTCGAAGAATAAACAAATGACAAATCACTATCAAGGGATCGTTTACTGTGTTGGCTCAAACTCCAGATCCTACCCTAATCCATCCATCCATCCATCCATCCATCCATCCATCCGTCCATCTGTCCATCTATCCGTTCAGCCACCTGTCTCACCCCACTATTCTTGGGAGAGTCGTAGGGACAGAGTCCTCTGGCACCTCCTCTATAAAGTTCTGTCAGAAACAATCGTTACTCTATTTTCCTGCTGGATTTCCAAGCATTACCAACTGATACTATGAATATTATCCAACCAACACGTTCATGTTCTACTCGTAGATCTCCTGTAGGTTGGCTCCGCTTGAAGAATCCATCTTGCGATTCTTTCCTTCGCCATTCAAATCATATGTCCATAGTACCGAAGCTGTGGCCTCTCAGTTCTAATTCTTATCATTATCCCCGAAATCTAAACTTAACCATTAACCCTAAACCTAAAACCTAACACTTAAGTTTAAGCTTAAAACACAAGTCTAATCATTATTTTAACTCTAAACATTAATTCAATATGTTAAGTGACCCCTTAACCCAGGGGTCGGCGAACCGGGGTAAATTACCCCAAGTAGAGTAAAAATGAAATTCGTGGGGGCAATGAGGACTCATTAGACATAAGATGGTGTTTGTGTGTGTGTGTGTGTGTGTGTGTGTGTGTGTGTGTGTGTGTGTGTGTGTGTGTGTGTGTGTGTGTGCATACATAGATGCATATGAATATATTCGAAGGAGATGTAGATGCAACTCTGAAAGGTCGCATAACTGCAAAGAGGCAACCCCCTTGAATCGTTATAAATGAAGAAGATTGGCGCTTCAGTTTTATTGATCAGGCGCGGAGGATTCGTTTCAAAGTTGAAACCGAGATGCACAATTAGTTGAGATTTTGATTACTGTTACATGATATTGTTCAAACAGTAAATAAAATTGTAAATGTGTAGTATACAGTAGCACAGTACCTCAGCAGATTACCTCTACTTTAAAATGACATTGTTGGTTTAACTTTATATGTTCATGTCGCTATATCTTTTCTTTCTTCAATTACCTCATTGACAGATCTCATGTCTCTTCTGGATACTAGAAATTTTCATTCGAATGATGAATGTGATTTCAGTATGATATTTTAAAATTAGTCTCCTGATATTTGTTAACACAGCGCTACAAGTTGACTACACTGCATTACCATAATTTCCCAAGTAGTGATGAAAGCATCATTAAGTAAATATACAAAAACTAGCCGGTGTCGAATAATAGAAATGTTTAGACAATAAACAATTCAGAGATATAATTTGCACGAAGAAGACTACGTAAGTTATTGCGGACGTAATTAACGCTTTGAGCATTGAAAAAAACTAAATGGAAATAATTGTACGATGAGGGAAAATAGACACCATTAGTCAATCTCTGAAATCATTTTAATTATTTCAACAGGAATGGAAGATAACACCAGATATATTTCGGGCATATTATGACCTCACCAGTAGAGCATGGACTTCATCATATCTCACATCATTAAACAAATGTATTTAAAATAGTATACATATATAGTATATATAAAATTGTATATAGCATATATAAAATTGTAGTATGTATAAATTTTTTCGTCACCAGAAATATCACACAAAGCGATAAACTCTGGATAGCGACGGGATGAGTCATCTACTTCCACTGAATAACGTATCTAGAGTATATAATTAACACTGAATATACATGGCTGTGATGTATATATCATTGCTGGATGTGACCAGCTAAAAGTTCATTTTCATTGAAATTGTGTTTGAGAATTGTTACTTACTAACTTTTTCATAATTGATAAATATTTGTATTGTTGCATAGCAATCCTCCAAAGGAAATTTCATGTCCTGACACTACCTTATAATACAAATATCGAATATGTAATTTGTAACAACGAAGAAGCAGATCTGCACGGAATCTGATGGCTCTCTGCCAATGATATCTAACTTACAACTGTCACGTTATATACGAATGTATAGGTCATAAATATAGACATATAACAGCAACGTGTAGCCGACGAGTTGTTTTGTGAGGGGAACTATTATTATGATGCTTATTATTATTATTATTATTATTATTATTATTATTATTATTATTATTATTATTATTATTATTATTATTATCTACGTCCGGTTTTTGAACGTTCTGAGTTCAAATCTCATCGAAATTAAATTATGTTGCTTCTCACTCATCAAGGGCTGATAACCTAATGTACCTAAATTAGACACTAACTTGTGCTCCAAAGAGCGTATCGCTGTAATATTTATTTTCTTTTGTCTCTCTTTTTCTCGCTGGAATTATGGTGTCGTTAACGTCTACTAACAGATTGAGTGAAGAGGTAGCAGGAAAGTTTCATGCCTAAACACACCAGAACAGCAGCAGCGGTAGCACAGCAGCAGCACAAGAACAACAGCGATAGTAACACCAGCTAAAATAACGATGGGAACAAAGTGATAGGGTAAACTTTTGCTGGGAAAGCGGTGCAATCAACATAGTACTTCTCGCTCTCCCTAAACAAGATAGCACACTTGACACAAGCAAAACAGCTTGTGAAAGTGAATTGGTGAATGGAAGAGCACAAGTTGCTGTTTCAGCCGAGATTTTGGCAACAACTGCATGGAAGATAGTGGTGTCGACGCTTAGAAACAGCGAGACACACGCCCAATTGGAAAAACACTCTAAAAGAAATATGGTAAGATGCAGATTATGTGATAATAGGTTAAGGGCCTGTCGTATTTAGGGTTTGCTATTTCTTTAGTCTCTGAGATTAAGCTAGTTTCTTCTTAAGGAAATTATCCATTTTCTTTCAGAATACTGTTAAATATTTTTGGTGACATTGTATGCATAATTATTAATTTTTTCAATATTGGATTCTATCATTTCTTGCAGCTTCCCAATTGTTCATTTATTTTTTTTTCTGATATCCAAGTTCTTTCGTTGATACGGCCTCCCATGATTAGGTGTTACGGTTTTTTAAACAATCTCGTCCATAATGATTTCTTCCCTGTCAATACTCCACCCTAAAATTCTTCCGTCTCTCATTCTATTGGTACAGTATTGATCTCTAGAAACCGAGAAAATAAATTTAGGCTGGAGTCAAACCATTTGTTTTGTTCGGACAGTCGTTGTCACCGTATATGAACACAAATTCTTTGTGATTTAGTGACAATCACTTGGAAGGATGGACAGAGCATGCAATCAATACAGTGTTACAAATGTCCTCTGACCATATAATCTCTAATTGTCCATCCTTGCAATCAGTGGTTTTTTTTGTTCGTTTGTTTTGTTTCTTTTTAAAACTGTGCTTTTCCGTTATTGATTTCATTGGAAATCAATAGCCCCTTTTTTTTCCATTTCTATATTTGGATGTTTGTTTTCTGTTTATTTGTTTGTGTTTTGACGTTCGTAAAAGAGTAGATCTGAAGGAGTATCTATTTTTTCTTTGTAACTACTGATGTATTGGAGATACAGATGCTTGAGTCAGTTTACCTAAATCTATGATAGCCAGTGTTACGTATTTTATTGTCATTACTATTTTATAGCTGAAAATTATCCCTGTAATGTACCTTCGTTGGTCCACAGAAAGATCCATCGATTTAATTCTTTAACCCTTTCCTTCTTTAGATTACTTTCAGGGCCATAATTCCTATCTTTATAAATTTCTATTCAGAAACCTTTTATTCATATTTTTTATTCTGTTGATTAGATTCGATATTTGCTCATTAATATTCCGTAAAGGCGGAGTTGTTTTCATTCGGTTCTGTTATTTGCTTTGTTTTCACGCGTTTGTTTTATATTTTTGGTTTAAGTTCTTCATGCCTTTACTTCCGTTGTTTCATAATTTCGTTCGTTATTTTTATTCTCAGTATGTATTTTTTTCTTTTAAGTGTTCCATTTTGGCATTATATCTTTTTGGTTCCAAGAACGTAGCTTCTTAATTTAGCTGATCTATTGAAAACCAAAACTACTTTTAGTTAAGAGTTATTATCTCTTCAATATGTATTTTTATTTTTTATTTTCTGGCAGAGTTTAGCGGTAAAATATACATGTGATGCAGAAACGTAATACGTTATCATTTGGTTATGTCTTTTTCTGTATCCTTTAAGAGACTTCTGAGTTAAAATCTGACCGTTTATTTACATTTTTCATCATTTTCGTTGGAAACTGTTTTATTTGTTTCTGCCGATAAAGGAGTTTCTCACGCTTTGTTTTCGTACTTTTTTTACATAAACTCAAAGGAAGCATTTCTGTATTTTAACCTTCAGCTGAATCATGCAGTTATTGTTTATTTTGTCTATTAATTCTGTGTATGGTACCATTGAATCATTCTGTGGCATTTTCTGTTAGTTTATTTACACATAGAGGATGCCGCTGATTAACATGATTATTTGCAATGCATTACTAATATGAGATAATGAACAATAAAGTTTCACGAATAAATAAGTGCATTTTAAAAATATTTATGTTCCAAAATTTTCGTCCTTTCATTTGAAAACTTTTTCGGAGTACTTAATTAACCTTTTAACATGCTCAACATTATCCGGAGTTCTTCTTCTTCTTCTTCTTCTTCTTCTTATTGTTATTATCATTATTATTATTATTGTTATTATCATTATTATTATTATTATTATTATTATCATTATTATAAAGCTTATAAAATATTATTACATTCACTTACATAATTGTAAAAATCGACATTGCTTACCTACAAAATCTTCGCATATGCATATATA
>NC_068985.1:15708856-15709396 GCF_001194135.2 Octopus bimaculoides
ATATATAATTATGAGAGGTGCATCAAAAGGATATACTTTAATACAGCGCAACTCAATAGCGCCCTTAAGGACTAATAAGAATATAGGCAAGAATGGAGAACAGATTTCAAATCTATTCTCCATTCTTGCCCATGCCTGCACTTATGAAATGAAATAAATGACGAGAGATCAAGAATTACATAATCATCTTCATTACCTTACAGCTGTTTCTGATAGAAGACGCAATGCACTTGGAGCTCAGCGCATTGCAACTTATGATAGAAGCAGACGTAAGCTATTGAAGTTGATTACATAACTCCTGTTCCTTTGTCATTTATTTAATTTCTTTAGTCATCTAACGTTTTATTCTGAAATATACGTGTATTCGGTTCTAGTACCAGGTTATTAATATCACTATATCTAAGCGAGACCTTAAAGTATAAAACTCTTCTCCGGATGAGTTCTAACAATTAATTATCATCTGCATGTAACTATACACGGCTGAGTGCATGAAAATATATATTTACACACACACATGTATATGTGCATATATAACTATAT
>NC_068985.1:15709415-15709757 GCF_001194135.2 Octopus bimaculoides
ATATATATATATATATACACATACACACACAGGTATTTGTGCATATATATGTATATATATGTGTGTGTGTGCGCGTTTATACATACATACACATAAGCACACATATACAGTGCAGTATGGCCAAATGGTTTGGAATGTTAATACTACACACACACGCACACATAAACACAAACACACACAAACATGCGTGCACACACACACACGCATATAAGTATATATGTGAATGTGTCTATACACTTAAAAAGCTGAGTATGTTTTTATACAAGAAAACGACTAATGTTCTAAGTGGCATAACTGAATAATCATATGGCTGTGTGTCTGTATATATATATATATATATAT
>NC_068985.1:15709857-15713016 GCF_001194135.2 Octopus bimaculoides
ATATTAATAAGATTGAGTTAGAATACATGTTATTGTTATTTGTCTGATAGCTTCATTTATAGATTACAACATATTCAAACTTACTTAAGTACACATATATTCTCTTTCTTTCGTTCTTTCGTTCTTTCTTTCTTTCCTTCCTTCTATCTTTCTTTTTTCTCATTTTCGCTGAACACACACACATACACACACACACACACAAACGAAACGCACACATAAAATGCTGAGTATGTTTTTACGCAATTGTGTTTATGGACATCTACAATGCTTTCAGGTGTATATTAGATTGTATGCCTCAGGGGATATCACAAATGAAATTGATGAATATTGAAATATTGTAACATACCCGAGATATTTCTATGATATCAACAGTAGAATCGCTACTGCCAGGATAATCTACTTCGTTTCCCAGTTCTGAAAGTATAATGCCGACCATTAGTTCCAATATATACATTCAGATCAAATGAAAAACATTGTAAAACTGTAAAATACTTGTTTCTTATCAGTATATTGTCATCAAAATAAATCACACACAGACATGCACGTTTGCATGTATGTATGTATGTATGTATGTATGTATGTATAAAGAAATCAGGCGATGGCTCTACTCGAAATCAAGTTGGCAACCATCATGTATGTATGTATGTATGTACGTATTATACACATGGGCACATTGGCACAATGCAAAATGGTAAAATATAGTACCCGAATACCGAAAGTAGAGTAAAATAGTATTAAATTGAGGACGAGAAACTTCACAAACTGCTTTTCAGGGTTTCCTTTAACCAATCATCAGACAGCCGTGAGTATTTAGAACAAAATATCATATTGTTCTGAATATATAGGCGAATCAATGATATAAAAAATGCAGGAAAAACAACGGCTGTCAGAGTACCTAGTGAATACACTAGATAGACACACAGTCAAAGTTTATATATATATATATATATATATATATATATATATATATATATATATATATATATATATATATATATATATATATATATATATATATATACTCTTTAACTCTTATCAGTCATTTGACTGCATCCATGCTGGAGTGTATAATATAAATAATAATGTATATGTATTGACAACACTTCCCAAATAAATTTGATTTTGACGCATATTCTATAATAATTAGTCAGATTTCATTTTTTAATTTGTTAGCATGTAATTCTTCTGTCACCGTACTACTGTCATTTTCACTGAATCAACCACTTAGTTCTGCTCTGCACAAATGTTGACACATTACACATTTTCTAGTTTCATATCGTATTTCTTCGTTGCCTCGTAACACCAGAAATAGGTACTTAATATAATATTATGAGCGCATCTAATTTGAACACGTCTAGACTTCCATCCCGAAAGCCAAATGTTTGTTTAAAAATATTCAATATTTAAACAATCAATATTTTTTTCATACATTAACTACTTTTATAGTTCTGAAAATAGATTTGATTTACCTTTGTAATAATACTCGCTCATTGTTATATCTATTTTTTTTTTCAAGTGTTGTTAGACTTAAATTTGTTTTGTCATTTGGTTAACAGAATATTTCGAATTGTTCAGACCTTCTGATCTATAACATGATACTTATTGATCAGACCACGTATACATACTGTATATACGACGGGCTTCCACATAGTTTCCATCTACTAAATTCACTCACAAAGCATTAGTCAGCCTGTGGATATTGTAGAAGACACTTGCCCTGGATTCCGTGTAATGGGACTGGATCTGGAACCATGTGTTTACAAAGCGAGCTTCTTAACCACACAGCCTGCGCCTCTACAATATATCTGATGGGATTTAGTTGTTTCCATCAAACACATTTCACCCACGATATTTTGTTCGACTCAGGACTACATGTGTAGTCGAAACTCGAACCCAATGGATTGAAAACTGATTGTTTTATGCGCATGACCAAGCAAAAAAAAAAAAAAAAAGATTTTAGAAACATTAATACATATGTTGTATTCTCGTGTGAATACGTACAATCCATTTGCTATTAGCTCGAGTAAAGATCTTGTGATGGTGGTGGTAGTTGTTATTGTTGTAGTGGTAGGTGTAATATGTTGCTGACTGTCTACATTCAGTGTTTTACACAAACTTCGGAAACAGAATGATGGGTTTCTCGCAATTATTAGATTTGCGAAAAAGAATCAGAAAATAAATTGTTTTTGGAATCCGTTTACAGAAGCCCATAATTTAATAAATTTACTTTAAACATTTATTTAACTAAAAACAGCAGATATCACCATGTGTATTAACCAAAAATATTTAATATGTTTTAGAATTTCAAATTTTGTATGTAATACATTGAACAGGAAATATTTTCGAAAAAATAAAATAAGACCTTTAGATTTCATGTATTATGTTAAGTAATATAGTTTGGAATTTCTTTTTCATAAAAATAAAATAAAATTGTATTTGCAGGACAATATTGTACAACTGTTCATTGAATAAGAAGGAAACGGTTGGAATTACTTTTCCACTTCGGAATAACGTAGTCTTTATATAGCTTTTGAATTCATTTCTTTAAGACATATGTGTACATGTGAAACATGCATTCATACAGTACTACATACAATCATACATGCATACGAACACACGTACGCAAATAACGAAATAAATACACACATAACAACACTCATCTATGCCTGCATTTATACATCTACACACATACATCGACACACAAAAATATATATATCCATCTATCCATTCATCTATCTATCTATATATACACACACACATGCACACATACATACATACATACATACATACATACATACATACATACATACATACAGATTGATATATAAATAGTGAAGGTGCGTGGCTTAGTGGTTAGGGTATTCCGCTGACGATCGTAAGGTCGTGAGATCAATTCCCGGTGACGCGTTGTGTCTTTGAGCAAGACGCTTTATTTCACGTTGCACCAGTTCACTCAGCTGGCAAAAGTGTACCTGTATTTCACATTCACTGTCACGGTGAATCTCCCTGAGAATTACGTTAAGGGTACACGTGTCTGTACAGTGCTCAGACACTTGAACGTTAATTTCACGAGAAGGCTGTTCTGTTGATCGGATCAACTGGAACCCTCGTCGTCGTAACCGACGGAGTGCCAAGAAGATATATATATATATATATATA
>NC_068985.1:15713780-15722218 GCF_001194135.2 Octopus bimaculoides
AGAGCCAGCCCTACGTGCATGGGTAAAGAATTATGGTAAAGCACAAGATAACCTTCTTTTTGAGAACTTTTAATTAAAATTTGGATTCCGAGCAGGTGACTGGTCAAAATATACTTTAAAACACCGATCAGAAAGATGACACACATACATACATACATACATACATACATACATACATACATACATACATACATACATACATACATACATACATACGTACGTACGTTCGTAAGTACGTACTACATACATACAAACCAACACGATTGTCAAGCGGTGTGAGGCCAAACACAGCTATAAAGACAAACATGTCTATACGAAAGCTTTCACACAGTTTCCATCTAGCAAATTCCCTTACAAGGTTATGCTCGACTCGAGGCTATAGCAGATACACAAGTATATGCATGAAAAGACACACAAAACAAAACATACAAATCTGTACGTATACATACATACATACATACATGCACATCCTCTTTCTCTCACACACACATGTGCATGCCTGCATCTATCCATCAATCCTTATATGCATACTGCCATTGGACAGTCGGATGCACTGCAAAGAATGAAAGACGGAAAGACATGAAATCAATAAATGAAACAGTAAAGGCTAATAACGGAAATCGAAATTTCAAGGACAAAGAGAGCGAATGTGGAATTACTTCTGACCAGATTTTACACAGTCATAAACGAATGTAAATAAATAGGAGAAACGAGTGTAAATAGACATTACAAGCAGGACTGTAACATGACATATAAATAAGCACTTCATCAGCCTTCATCTAAAGACACTGTCGTTTCGAACTTTTCTGAGGGGGACATTGCTTCTCTAGTAGTGTTCGACAGCTCTAACTGGAACTATTAAGGATGAATATTAGAGAACAACGCGATTAATATGTAAGTATGTATGCATGCATACATACGTACATTCTACTTGTTGGCTTTGAAGTTCGATATGAAATCCTTAAGAATTTGGAGAAGCTTTCTGTTCTTATAAATTATCATCTAATGACTCTACGTTTACACCTGAGAGGTAGGCAGTTTGCTACTTTAATAATTGCCTATGCACCTACTTTGACCAGTTGTGATGAAGATAAAGCTATTTTCTATACCCAACTGAGAGCCATACATAGGAAAATCCTCAATTTTGATAAAGTCATTCTACTGGGGGATTTCAATGCCAGGGATGAAACAGAGTTGCAGACGAGGAACTCTCTTGGACGTTTTGGTAGTGGGAAGATGAATGGCAATGGTCTCATGCTTCTGGAGCTTTGCGAAGAATACGGACTTTACATCGCAAGCATTCACTTTATGCACAGAGGTGACCACACAATAACGTGGATGCACCCAAAGTCTAAAGATTGCCACTTGCTGGATTATGTTATCATTGGCAAATATGAAATCTTTGGCATTTGTAATGTCAAGTCCTTTCATGGTTCGGAGTACTGGAGGGACCACAACCTGGCGCGAGCAAAGTTCCAGATGATGATCAGAATGAAAGAAAGAAGAGGGACAGTTGGCATTCCTCGGCGACTGAATGTCCATAAAATATATGATACTGTGGTGAGGAAAGAGCTCCACAGTCGTTTATCCAGCACTGTAAACACTACAGCGTGGGAAGATTTTCGAGGCCAGGTTTTTCAATGTGTTACTGAAACACTGGGATATGCTACTGCTAGACATCTCTCTCTGTCTTACTCACACTCTCTGTCTCTCTCTGTAATTCCCCTCTCTCTCTATTTTCTCTCACTCTGTCTCCTGCTTCTCTCACTCTCTGTCTCTTTCTCACTCTCTGTTTCTCTCTTACTGTCTCTCTCTCTGTCTCTCTTTCTGTCTCTGTCTGTCTGTCTGTCTGTCTGTCTGTCTGTCTGTCTGTCTCTCTCTCTCTCTCTCTCTCCCACCTACTTTTCAGTTCTTTTTTACTAGTGTTTTGTACCGTAATTAATTTTCTGAAGTCTCTCCCTGAATTCGCGCCTTTTCTCTCCTTTCGGCTTCTTTCGTTTTCACATTCCTTTCATCTAACAGCTTCTATCAAACCTTCTCTATTCCTCTTGTTTTCCCTTTTTACCTCACACTAATTCCCGCTCTCACTCCTCGCATCCACGCTTTCCTCACGCACACTTAACGATTACACAACCCACACCCACTTAAGTATGCAGAAAGATATATGTGTGTGTGTGAGCGCGTGGTGTATTTGTGTGTGTGTGTGTGTGTGTATGTGTGTGTGTGTGTGTGTGTGTGCAACTGAAATAACAAAGTAAAAGGCAAAAATGTAATGTATCTCTCTGAAGCTGAAACACTCAGAAAGCTTTCTCACAGAGATTTATTGCTTTTTCCCCGCTTTCTCTTGTGTGTGTGTATGTCTCTTAGCTACATAGAAGACATATTGAGAAGAGCGGGATAGAGAGGGAGAATGAGAGAGAGGGGGGAGGGAGAAAATGAGAGAATGAGATAAAGCGATTGAGAGAAATAGTAGATTTTAATCCCGTGACCTCAGTGTTGTAATAGTTAGTGCGGAGGCGCAATGGCTCCGTGGTTAGGACAGCGAACTCACGGTCGTAGGATCGCGGTTTCGATTCCCAGACCGGGCGTTGTGAGTGCTTATTGAGCGAAAACCCCTAAAGCTCCACGTGGCTCCGGCAGGAGTGGTATTGAACCCTGCTGTACTCTTTCACCACAACTTCCTCTCACACTTTCTTCCTGTTTCTGTTATACTTGTATTATAAAGAGCCAGCCTTGTCACACTCTGTATCACGCTGAATGTCCCTGGGAACTACGTTAAGGGTATACGTTTCTGTGGAGTGCTCAGCCACTTGCCCGTTAATTTCACGAGCAGGCTGTTCCGTTGATTGGATCAACTGGAACCCTCGTCGTCGCAACCGACGGAGTGCCACAAATAGTTAAAGTTAGTGTCGGAATCAGTTATATTGTTGCTGTTGTTAATTCCGAGCTGATTCTGTTGGAGGAGACCTTTGATTGAGACCCCCTTCGGTCATGACTGACCATGGGATTGCACCTAGAAAGTTACCCTCCCAGGCACAAGTCCGGGCAAGGTTGTTTATGGAAGACCAGCAATCTCCCATGCATACTCGCTTCCCCTCTCCACGCTACCAGTGTTACCCAAGGGAAAGGCAAAGGGGCCGATACAGCTTGGCACCTGTGACGTTGCAACTCATTTCTACAGCTGAGTGGACTGGAGCAACGTGAAAAAAAGTGTCTTGCCCAAGAACACAACACGCAGCCCGGTCCGGGATTCGAACTCACAACCTCACGATCGTAAGCTCGACGCTCTAACTACTGAGCCATGCACCTTCACACCTTTGATTAAATAAACAAATAAAAGCAACCATCCATATTCATACCACTCTTTGTCCAAGTTTTGCATGCTTGCTGTTGTTGTTTGTTTCTTCTCGTACCATGCCTGGCTCTTAAAGGCCGGTTTCCGGTTTCATTGGCATATAGGTTCCCCACCTGGACGGGACGCCAGTCCGTAGCAGGTGAGCTGCTAGATGCAGGAGGAAAGAGTGAGAGAAAGTTGTGGCGAAAGAGTCAGCAGAAGTTCGCCATTACCTTCTGAGAGAGCCGGTGTTTCGCTCATAAATACACACATCGCCAGGTCTGAGATTCGATCCTGCAATCCTTTGACCACGTGTCTGCTGTCCTAACCGTTAGGCCATGTTCCTTCACATTGCATACTTAGCACTATGTTATCCAATATGCTGTTAAAGTAGTAAGTAGTTAATTAAGGGAGATTTGACTGTTATTTCTAGTTCATCGAGATACCAGACAGAGAAAAAGATGAGAAGTTAGGGACGGGACGGGGAAAGAGAGATAAGGAGTGAAGACAAAAATTTTCTCAGTATTTTATTCAGCAACGAAATCCAGCATCACATCTCAAGAGCTCACATCCTTCACTCCACCCAACACCGGCAATAGACTTCAGGATTACAAAGAAATTTAATGTATGATTTGTCACGGGAGGCATGACATTGTTCTCCATTGAAATCGAACAATTACTTCACATGAATATTTGTCCGACATTAGTTTCACCTGCTAGTTCAACTAAATTCTCTCCCCCTTTCTCTTCCATTACATTTTTATCGTTTACACTTCTTATACCTTCTACTTGTCGTTGTCCTTAATCCTTATTTTATTCCTCCTCAGTCCATAGTTCTACAGCATGTTTAAATCCTTTGACAATATCAATGAGAAATTTAAGTCAGTTCACGTGATCCATAATTTACATTTCACACTAAGTAGATTAGTTACGGCTAAACGGTTACAATGTTGGCTCTAAGTTCGACTCAAATGTCCATTGCAGTTGAAATATTAACCTTAAATTTCTTACTCCAATCATTTTCAATGGCGTTCTGGTAAAATGAGCAGGAAAGTGTAAATAACACTTCCCTGCTCATTTCATGACGTAACACAGGCACTTTATTTTAACTATTTATCTACCGAGAGGTAATATCTATCTTCACTTAAACGTGGTGTTCTGTTTGAACAAACTATACTGTCTGTCTATCTATCTATCTTATTTCTTTATTGCCACAAGGGGCTAAACATAGAGGGGACAAACAAGGACAGATAAATGGATTAAGTCGATTACATCGACCCCAGCGAGTAACTAGTACTTAATTTATCGATCCCGAAAGGATGAAAGGCAAAGTCAACCTCGGCGGAATTTGAACTCAGAACGTAACGGCAGACGAAATGCCGCTAAGCAGAGAGAGAGAGAGAGAGAGAGAGAGAGAGAGAGAGAGAGAGAGATAGAGAGAGATAGAGAGAGAGAGAGAGAGAGAGCGAGTTCAGTGAGTTTAGCTGCCGTAGGGGCGCTGAGACGTTAGATTCTATATTTCTGATTGAACCTGTCGAACTCTTCTGGTCACTTAACCGTCTACACAATGGTCACTTCCATTGCAATTTAACCATATTTCTGTATGCATGTACTTCTTACCCACGGTTAAATTACGAATATTAACAACTATAGACAAGCTATGTGAAGGCGCGTGACCTAGTAGTTAGCGTGTGGCACTCAAGAATACAAGACCGTGGTTTCGATCCTTGTACCAGGCAGTGGGTTGCACTTTTGAGGAAAAACACTTCTTTTCAAGTTGCTCCAGTCCATGAGCAATTCTGTAAATGAGTAATTCTGCAACGGATTGATGTCTCGTTCGCGAAAACTTGTTGTCAAGTTAAGAAACACACTCTACCAAATAAACTCAAGACGAAGAACGGTGTTGTAAGTCGACTGATCGCCAAGTTATGCCTGAGTTTAGAAGGAGACAAGTAATTAGATAGATCTGCATCTACACCTATTACCGGATTTTGTTAGGGTTCCATATGGTAAAGATGTAGATGGGAAAAATGGGGGTAAAGCGTGATGTGCTAGCAACCCTCTCCCCTTACTGCTTTACAAAGTAATCAACACAGATAACTACGCAGAGGCAGCCATGGTTGAAACAAGAACAAGAACAACAATCATTATTAAAAGAGAAAAGAAGCATGGTCATTCCATATCCAAGTGACCTTATCTTATCGCCCATCACTTATGCGCTCATAAATTAGTTTGATAGTTGAGCTCTGATTGGCTGTATGCAAATGAGTTCATAACTAGGGTCCGTTCTCTCGCAGGAAAAGAAAATTTCACGTCCCGTTCAAGAGATTGCTGTGATCTCGGTTACTTATACGCTATGGAAAGTGGGAAAGCGACCGAAGGCTCAGACGGAGACAGTAATGCCCATAGGACTTACTTTCTCTACAAGCAAGCTTCACACCTTATCAAAGGGCAAGCATCAACGTGACTTGCTTGGATGGCATCGTAGGAATAAAAGAATCCATGTATATCTGACTAGATCTGCATGCTACTAGTTTGTTATTCAGCCCCAGTCCTCACCTATCGAGTAGACTTTAAACAAAGGCGTTCCAGTCATGGCCATACCTCTTTTCGTCCATGTTTAAAAGCCATCTGATTGCATGTAACAGCAGATCGAGTTAATCCGTAGAGGCTTTCTTATTCTTTTCTACTCTAGGCACAAGGCCAGAAATCGATTAGATTGACCCCAGTACGCAACTGGTACTTAATTTATCGACCCCAATAGGATAATTGGCAAAGTCGACCTCGGCGGAATTTGAACTCAGAACGTAAAGACAGACTAAATACCTATTTCTTTACTGCCCACAAGGGGCTACACACAGAGGGGACAAACAAGGACAGACAAACGGATTAAATCGATTATATCGACTCCAGTGCGTAACTGGTACTTAATTTATCGACCCCGAAAGGATGAAAGGCAAAGTCGACCTCGGCGGAATTTGAACTCAGAACGTAAAGACAGACTAAATACCGCTAAGCATTTCGCCCGGCGTGCTAACGTTTCTGCCACCTCGTCGCCTTGTAGAGGCTTTCTTATTGACTTGTAAGTTTGCGTGTTGTTGCTGTTGTTTGCCTGGGAAGTCCTCATTGATGAGCTCTATGTAAAACATTCCATCCATTCTTTTCCATATCCAGGATAGCACAGTCCAGGGTGTGATCTGAGGGAATTTAGGCACTATTACTTGCAAGTCGAATAACCACACACATAAATGCATTCCGCGGTCATTCTGGGTCTTTGATGTTAGTGTGTATCTGGCTAAAATCAAGGAATTGATTAAGAATATAGAAAATACCGCTGAGTAAGATGTCGAACATGCCAAATAAAATTTCTTTCGGTCTTTTCTTCGGTTCTTTTCTGTCAGTGTATTGGAATAAACAACTCCATATTTATTGAAATGGTAACATAGAGATAACAGCATTAGAAACAATAAATAGACTGATGCCAACACGTAGTAATCTGATTAGCAACAATTCTAGTAGCTGTATGGAATTTGTTAACAGCATTTAGCCATCCAAAATACGCACACACACACATGCACACACACACACGCACACGCACACGCGCGCGCGCACAGACATACACGTATATGTAAATGTACATGTACATGTACACACACACACAGACACACAGACACACACACACACACACACACACACACATATATATATATATATATATTCTGCAAAATAGGGGTAGCTTATCCTGTTCAGGCTATATTATTAGCATTATCCTGCGTTTGAGAATTTAAAAATCGCTTCTTTAACTTTCTAAGACATCTCAACGGTTCTAAAAGCAAACTTTGTTTGGCTTAGTGGTTAGGGTGTTGTACTCGTGATCCCTACATCATGATTTCAATTCTTAGACCGAGTGGTGCGTTGTGTTCTTGAGCAAAACGCTTCATCCCACGTTGCTCTTCGACACCTGACGCGTGGTACACAATGCACCAGTTCAGACGAAGTCGATTTGATTGAGAGAGTGAGCTACTGTGTGGCACGAACATATAATCACTATAAACAAATTATTTGTGATGGTCGTTTAGCAAAAGTCGAACTTAAAATGAGGATTATTTCGCACGTTAACTGATACAGAATAACTACAAAATTACTTATGTGAGTTAAATGTCTCCAGTGTATTCCGAAATCGTCTGCCTTATAATAACATTCTGTAATTGATACGAAATTTATACGAAAACTTTATCGCAAAAGCTAAATCCAAATAGCCATGCTCTAAGAAAGCGAAAACTACCGAGAAAAACATCAATATGGATTTCTCTTATTTCTTTATGCTACCAAACAACCAAGCAATGAACCGTCTAAGAAAATTCAAATTATCTTTATTATACGATTCTACGAATTTTTATTGGAAAGTTGATACTAGTCTCTACAAATCTAGTCAATGAATGAATTTATTTCCCGAAGCGATAAAACATTGCAGTTGGAGAATGTTGTACTCGTTCGTTGTTGGCCGTGAGGAAGAAAATAGAGAAAGTATAGAATGCAATTAAATAAAACCAGATGTATTTTCTTTAAATCTTGTATATTCTCTTTAATGCTAAAATAAATCATGACTTGTAAAAACATCAATGACATCAACAGAAGAAACTTTTCTTTGACTACTTCGAGCGCAACCAATCCAACTCCAAAGAGTATAAGAAAACAATATAAGCTAATAGAAAATTTGTTAGCATGTGGATAATAATTATAATCATACACACACACACACATGCGCGCATACAGACATATGTATACGTTTAACTACTATCCTACTATATATGTGTGTGTATGTATGTATGTATGTATGTATCTATCTTTCAGTCAATCTGTCTATCTATCTATCTATCTATCTATCTATTCCCGACACATCTCTTTCTCTCTCCGTTATTTGTTTCTCTCCCTCCATTTTTCCCTCTCATCCTTTTCTGTTGAAGAGCATGAGCACGAAACGTCAAAGACCTTTCCATTTGACCCGAGCGTCAAACTAATACAACTGCTGGTTGTTCCCTCACTTGTCTTTGTCTTTTCTTTGAACTTTTGAATCATATATATATATATATATATATATATA
>NC_068985.1:15722239-15723336 GCF_001194135.2 Octopus bimaculoides
AGAGAGAGAGAGAGAGAGAGAGAGAGAGAGAGAGAGAGAGAGAGATTAAACTGATTAAACGTAAGGCCGAATTGTTCACCGTTGTCAAAGTCACCACTCTAATCCACTTTTCACAAATTCATTCGCCAGTGGAATGGAATTTTCAATTCAATTTCAGTCTTTGTTTAAGTTGGTACATGGACAATACATGCAGGAAAAACCTAACGGCAATAACGGCAAATTGCATTCATCTCATCTACCTTAATAGATTAAATAGATACAGAAAATTTTCGTGGCCTTTCTTTTTATGTCTGAAAAGAAAAGAAAAAAAAAGGAAGGAAGGAAGAATAAGACAGCAGAATGTATTCATAATGTAACCTGACGCTATTTCCGTAAAATTTCGGAGACATCAAACCACCTGAATGATTCGATAAAACGCTGTCAAAATGACCCTTGAAATGAAATTCATTAAGAAGAGATCATAGATAATAATTCATGTTACACAATAAACTTATTGGAACTGACGACTCCACTTTTTCGTACCTTCTCCGCGGTCTATATACAATCGAGTTTGATCCTTGAAAGCTGATAGTTAAGTGACTGATAAATATTTACAGATCATTGACTCCGGAAATTAGATAATTGTATTCTCACGGTTATCCAATGTTTTGCGTGAAAAGTGATTGAATATATTTACTTTTCCATAAAGCAATTAATGAATAAATACGTGGTTAACATTATGTGGATATATAAATGAGCCGTTAATGAAAACTGATAGCTCGTTAATACCTTCGAACATAAGCCATCTAACAAAACTATCATGTGTGTGTGTGTGTGTGTGTGTGCGTACGTGCGTGCGTTTATACGTGTCTGCATGTACATATACTTATATAGAAGTGTTTTATATATGTATGTATGTACACGTACACACACACACACAAACATAAACAAGCTAATAAGAGATTATTTTCAAGAAAATTCAGCAAACGCGTTTGCTGAATGTTCTTGAGAACAATCTCTTCTTAGTGGTCAGACCATAGGCGGTCTACTTCTAGCATAATGGATGTCCACTTAGTGGTTATCCCTCATATGTGTACATATATATATATATATATATA
>NC_068985.1:15723805-15725788 GCF_001194135.2 Octopus bimaculoides
ATAGATAGATAGATAGATAGATAGATAGATAGATAGATATTCTTTTTTTCCTCTTATTCTTTATTTGTTCAGTCATTTGACTGAGGCCATGCTGGAGCACGACCTTTAGTCGGAAAAATCGACCCAGGACTTATTCTTTGTCAGCCTAGTACTTATTCTATCGGTCTCTTTTACCGAACTGTTAAGTTACGAGGACGTAAACACACCATCATCGGTGGTCAGTTGTCAAGCAATGGTGGCGGGGGCGGGGGACAAACACAGACACGAGCACAGACACACAAGCACACACACACATATAAACATATATACGACGGGCTTCTTTCAGTTTCCGTGTACCAAATCCACTCACAAGGCTCTGGTCAGCCCGAGGTTATAATAGAAGACACTTGCCTAAGGTACCACGCAGTGGGACTGAACCCAGAACCATGTGGCTGGTAAGCAAGTTACTTATTACACAGCTACTCCTGCGCCTATGTATAAATATTTTTTCCAACAAGTAAAAATAGAATCTTTCTCAAGAATCCAAGAATCCCTCGCAGTAATTCTCTACGCCACACACAATTCTAACATCTCAAAATGAAACTTGCTACCTTGAACAATCGCTAAAAGTGACACGGCTATATTGTGACAACAAATAATATTTGTTGCATGTGACAAGAAATACATTACGAGTATCAGTGGCTGTGGAATACTCAACTACATGAAACACTAAACCAGTGAGTAAATGATCCCGTTGATCAAACAACAGGAACAACTTGTGAAAACTGGTTCGAGATCTATCGTTCCTCTGTAAAAGACTGGACTGAAGATACAGCAGCGAAAATTACAAGTAGCCTATTCAGCAATAAATTTTGATGACAGATTTGTCATAAAATTATATCAAATTGAAGCTATCTTAGATATTTATATAACCTGCATAATACATAAGAGGAATTTTGATTTAAAAGAAAATATTTTGCAGTTAAATTTCAATATATCAGTAATTAATAACTGTTTGTCATTCTCCCAAACGGTTTAACTGTCAAAACATAGTAATTTATGTTTTCAATACTTTTGGAGAGAAAAAAGGCGGTGAGCTGGCGGAATGCATAGCGGTATTTCGTCTGTCTTCACGTTCTGAGTTCAAATTATGCAGAGGTTGAGTTTGCCTTTCATCCTTTCGGGTCGATAAATTAAGTACCATTTGCGTACTGGGGTTGATCCAATTGATTGGCCCCCTTCTCCACAAATTTCGGGCCTTTTGCCTAGAGTAGAAAATAATATTTTTGGAGAGAAAAAGGCGGCGAACTGGCAAAATGCTTAGCGGTATTTCGTCTGTCTTTGTGTTCTGAGTTCAAATTCCACCGAGGTCAACTTTGCATTTCCTCCTTTCGGGGTCGATTAAATAAGTACCAGCTACGCACTGGGGTCGATCTAATCGACTTAATCCCTTTCTCTGTCTTTGTTTGTCCCCTCTATGTTTAGCTCCTTGTGGGCAATAAAGAAATAGATATTTTTGGAGAAGGCGGCAAGCCGGCAGAAACGTTAGCACGCCGGGCGAAATGCTTAGCGGTATTTCGCCTGTCTTTACGTTCTGAGTTCAAATTCCGCCGAGGTCGACTTTGCCTTTTATCCTTTCGGGGTCGATAAATTAAGTAACAGTTGCGTACTGGTGTCGATCTAATCGACTGCCCCTACCCCAAAATTTCTGGCCTTGTGCCTAAAATAGAAAAGAATATTTTAGGAGTGAGATGTTATACAGCCACCACACACACGCGCGCACATACACACACATACACATACACGCATACACATACACGATGTTTATACAGGGATATCATATGACACATATACACCTATATTCATGTACCCCTATGTGAGTGCATGTATGCGTCAGTATATGTTTATACATACATACCTGCATACATACGTTTATGTATACACACACACATGTATATACATATATATGTTTATGTATATATATATATATATATATATATATAT
>NC_068985.1:15726582-15729612 GCF_001194135.2 Octopus bimaculoides
ATATATATATATATATATATATATAGGAAACCGAAAATGGAGAAGTACTGGTTAAAAACAATTGACTTACATCAATAATTATTTATTAATTCAATGCAAATAGATTGCAACTGAACCCTTTTTCTTCTTCTCTGCGCTCTTCTTCTCTGTTTATTCTTCACTCTGATGATGTTCCTTGTTTCAGATCGGTTTCATTACCGAATATGATTAATATTTTTACATATTTTGAATATCAATGGCAATACCATATAACATTGGAAGCAGAAACAGCTGTCAGATGGGATGCAGTCTATTTGCATTGAATTAATAAATAATAATTGATGTAAGTCAATTGTTAATCAGTACTTCTCCATCTTCTGTTTTCTTTAAATTTTGATTCCTGATAAACCCATGTTTACTTACCACACAGCCACTTCTATATATTCATATTTTAAAAATATTCTTGCTGGAAATATTTTAATTTAAATTCCTGTTTGCACTATCATTTTCACATATATTAATCTTCTCCCGTCCTCCCCCATCTCTCGCTTCTCGGCCCCTTTCTTCCCCTCCTTCTCTCTCTGTATTCAATAATATCCATTTGTTACCTCATTTTATTTACTCTTTTACTGATTCACTTTGAAATATTTTCTTCAAATCGCTTTGTTCTAGACTTGGTGGCTTTTAGACGTTTTCCCTCCACTCTTTCATTTACGACGTCTCTCTCCACCTCTCTTCTCTCTCTTTATGTTCAGCTTCCTTTTTGTTTACAATATCCAACGAGAGGAGCTCCAAGTGGTCTCTCGACTTTCTAAACGCAGTTTCTAAATATCTTAGCATATTGGATTATATGTCCAGATACATCCGGCTATTTTCCAAGGCATAAGCCTTGAGAAATAGCAGGATGGCTACACCTGAAAGCCTTTGATCTTAGTTCGGCTTTACTATTGCTGAGGTGGGGGTTAAACAACGCATACAATTTTTGTTTCAATACCGCCCTAATTTCCTATCATTTTCTTTTCTTTTCTTCTCTTATCTAGTATCTCTATCCAATTTTTCATCAATATTTCTTATTTCTTTATTGCCCACAAGGGGCTAAATATAGAGGGGACAAACAAAGGGGCTAAGTCGATTACATTGACCCCAGTGCGTAACTGGTACTTAATTTATCGACCCCGAATGGATGAAAGGCAAAGTCGACCTCGGCGGAATTTGAACTCAGAACGAAATACCGCTAAGCATTTCGCCCGGCAAGGTCGTCACCTTCTTTAAAGTCTTTAAAGCCTGAATTTGCTTACCTTCAGATAAATATCTTAGGAGAGATTGTCGCAATGGCAAAGCTCTTCAAAGTGTTTTGCTCACCCCGAAATGCAACAGTGCTGAGAGGACCGAAATCCTGCAAGACAATAATACGTCTAAAGACGAAGCTAAGTGAAATATTATATTCACAACCATTTCTTATTATTGTCAAGTATACATAACACAGTTCATATTTCAACACCAGCCTCTGATTGTTACATGACTTGTAGAGTTCTGTTTGTTGCAAGCAGTTAACACAGCGTCTCATTTTAGTCTCGCGATGTACTGCTTACAACTTCCTTTGCGTACCAACAACAGTAGTTGTTAGAAGATGCGGAGTGAAAGGTTTGCAAGCAGAGGTTAGCTGTCAGGGATCCCAATCAGCTGGCATATTATCCCATATCTTCTGTAATTTGTGTCTGTAACCCAGTGAGAACAGGATTTACAGCGGTTCAGTTGAGTCCATCAATTTCTAAAGAAGCTACAAAGAGGGCAGAAGCATAGTTGTCAGGGATGGAGCGGTCTGCCTGTGACGTCGGTTTTATGAGGGTGACACGATTCTGCTGTATAAACAAGGAGAAACTGAATTATAATTAAAAAGAAATATCACTCTGCTGGAGAAAGCTGTATTCGGTATTCGTGGATTTCGGGTTTAAATTTTACTCTCCCCACTACCTTCTACAAATAGGAATAAATATTCCTATTTGTCATACAAATCTCTCTTCTAAAGGATCTCGAACTCTCGATCTCGATTCATCAGAGTATCTGACCTTTACATAATCGCGAAAAAATACTCTACACCCCACAGTCCTGCTCCTTCTAGAATCCTTTGATACTTCAAACCAACCAAGTGGTCGGAAGTGGAACCGTTCCATCATCGATATTTAATGAAAGAATCTAAAAGAACAGTATGATACAATGGTATTTAAATATTGATTCTGCACATGCATCAAATTTATTTCTTTGGAATAAGTTTGATAAATAGACGAAATCTTTATTCGTCACGTGTGTTTATTCGTGTAATGTCACGATATTACGTTTGCACGTTTCATTTCGATTTTAATTAAATTAAAATACCTGCAGGCAATTGATTTGTAGAAAAATGAACATTGGGTTGTCTTTTTGCTATTTATTATTATATAACCACATCTGCTAAGATGATAATATGTCAGCGTTTACCGACAGTGAATTTCGATATGTTTTAAGGTTGAAGAAAATATAGTACATTATCAGTAAAACTACGTGCGTTTCTTTACATATATTTGATAATAGTTCATATCTAACAATATCAAAAACAACTAGAAAAAACTAAAGCAAAGCGAAAACAAAAGACTATAGCTCCTTTCAAGCTGTCTAAACTCAGAAGCTAAAGAGACAACAACACCCATAACAATAGTCAGATTGCCTATAAAGATAGACAGAAGCACGTTCCAGAAAATAGCAATAACAAGGTCTGTAGATATTGTTCGTGTATTCTCACGTAGCATTTATTTACTTTTAAAGATTTTTGCTAACCCTGAATATCTTTGTAACCTCTCAATACTTTTGTGCAATGTTTTCGAATATCTAATTTTTGTTTTAAGGAAGGGGAATGTTGATGTATTTCTTGAATAATAATAATAATAATAATAATAATAATAATAATAATAATAATAATAATAATTATTATTATTATTATTATTATGTTTTTTTTTTCTTCTTTCTTCAAATTTTCTTCCATTTCTCGCCGAGTGTTTTCCGCACGCCTAGGGC
>NC_068985.1:15731369-15736031 GCF_001194135.2 Octopus bimaculoides
GGGCTGATTACTACCTAGCTCAGATACCAGGAAACCCCAAAATGGCTGAAGTCCAAAAGATAGTGCTCATGGGAACTGCCCATATCCTACGTAAAATACTGTCTATGTGATCTCAAATTTTAAAGCAAACATAATTTTCTTATGGTTTCTTAAACATTCACTTGAACAAAACTGTACAAATCCAAATATATGGTACCCTAGGCATAACACCTACATGAACTTCTAACTTGTTGTCTCTTGAGGTCTCTGGGTGAGACTTGGATCCAACTTGTACAAATGCAAAACAAAAGTCAAACATAAAATAATAATAATAATAATAATAAAGAATAAAAGATGAGAATTAGGATGCTTCACGAAATAAAATTAAATATAGGAAATATCATTAAAAGAAATACATGAGCTATGCCAGAACTTGGTTGATAATTTATTTCATCAACTCCGAAAGGATGAGGAGCACAGCCGACCCTTGCGAAATTCTAAATCAAAAACGTAAAAGAACCGGAAGAAATGCTGCTATACACCTTGTCCGATGCGCTAACGATTCTGCCAGTTCGCTACTTTGATAACAAAAGATGATGATGATGATTTAGGCGCAAAGCCAGCAAAGGCAAATATAAAGTTGAAGAAATCGATAAAAAAAAAAAAAAAGAATTGATGTAAAAGATTGAACAAAAGTTTAAAAACCCATTCATATATGAAATAATGTTTAATGAGGCGTTCGTTTATCCATTTACATAAGATATAATTCAAACAATGCCATCTCGCCATATTTAAGTTAGGGAAACTGATATTTATTTATAGAGCCAACGTTAAGACCACACGATATTGCGGATGTTGATGTTGTTAATCATTACTATATCCATAACAATTAACGTAATCACAAGTGTTGTAGAAAGTATAATACCATATGCGTGTAATGTCTCAGAACAATACCAGTTCATTGTTCCATGTTTTATTAGATTGAGTAGGTCACGAATGTAATCTTGATATCGTGATAAATATCAGGAGTATACAACATTTCCCACTGGCTACTTGAACTAATGGTAAATACACAAGAATTTCTCGGATTAATCTTATCAATGTCTCATTTATTTCTGAAACGATGCTTCTCAAATCGACAAGATTCCACCGAAATATTCATTAAATACCCTGAAGGACTAGGTAGTGAGTAGCGATTTTCTTCACTACTTCAGGGAGTGACGACCCTGCCTGACACGAGACCCGGGGTCAGCTGGATCCGGCTGACAGTACCCGGTATGGGCCCCTATCCAGAGTTACGGAAAGGAGACAACCTTCAAAGAAATCCGGAGTGGAGCCCCGTAGGCGGTTTAGTGTTTGACTCGACACTCTTCCGGCAGCTCCTGCAACCAAGCTGGTGCCAAACGTAATGCTCTGCACTTCGGAATACGTCAGCAAGGTCGAGAGAGGTATCCTGACGATTGGGCTACCCAGGATTTTCTTACATCTAGCCCAGGCCTGCGCAAAACTGGAGAAGACATAAAATGTAAAAACCAGACTGGATTAGTTTATGCGCAACTCCATTGTCTCCCGAGACAAAAGGATGCCGACAATCTTGAAGGATATTATATGATTGTTAAAGCATAAATAAAGATACGGAATTATCCATAGCCTTTTTGTGAAAATTGACCTATGAGGAGTTTTTACTGCAGCTTGTGATGAGAATCGCACCAACTGGTTTCATTACTATTTAACTACTCATTCGGCTTTGATCATTTCCCTTTTCAAGATACCGAAACAAAGCTGTGGACGGCTGTTTATTAAAAATATAAACAAATTGTGCGAGGCACAACTCATTTGCGTAACGAGCCGTATAATCATTATAAAGCAGCGAACTGGCAGAACCATTAACACGCCGCGCAAAATATTTACTCTTTTACTCTTTTACTTGTTTCAGTCAACCTTTGACCAAGTGACAAGAGTAGTGAAGTGGAAGACATGTTACGGGTGGATGAAATGTCTGGCAATGTTTTATTACTTTCTGAAAGTAATTCTCAACTTTGCCCCTCCATCCGTTCATCCTTCCAGGGTTAAAAAAGTATTAGATAATTATTTCAGTCAATATAACCAATTTCTTCTACCCTTTAAAACAATTCCGTGTATCAAAGCTAGGAATTATTATAATTTATAAGTTGCTGTTTAGTCCCAAGTTCTGATGAAGCAATCCCATTCTCAAATGTGTCACAGCCATAACCATATAGAAGGAAATAGCTTATTAGACACTGTGTACCTAGGACTACATTATCTAATGTACTTGTTTCAGAAAAACTGTTGGATGTGATTTGAGAAAGATTTGTCAGATATTTATTGCTTAAAGGCTTCCCGGATTATTCGAGAAAAAAAAGTCATTATTTAATATAATAGAGTGCGATTTAGAAGAGTGGCAAAGGTTCTACCATGTTGCAGTTCATTCACTTTCAACACAATCTGAGATTAACTCTCTTGATAATAACAACTCTGAAGTATTACATGCATTCACTCACTCACTCACTCACTCACTCACTCATTCATTCACTCATTCACTCACTCACTCACTCATAGAGAGTTCCCTATTAATTACACCTCATAAACAGAATATGTTGTACACCATTCTAAATAATCCTTTTTGTAACATCAACCTTAATATGTCTGACAATTTCCTTCATATTTTTTTCCTCTTGCATTAACATGATTACAATTACTGATGTTTTTCTCTGTCTTTGTGTTTTTACGTGTATTTTCAAGAATATTTTTTTTTTTTACATATCTAGACTCGCAAGAAGAGAATATTTAGAAAACTTAACATAAAACAATGTTTTCATTGAGGGATTTATAGATACACGAAACGCGTATCATTTATAAACGCATTTATCAACATCTACAAGCTTTTCTCATTTGCAATATTCATAACTTTGTGTGGGAAGAAGGAAATTCAGATGGATATCTCTCAGAGTATTAGAAAATGTATTTCTATACCGGCCATGTTATTTAGAACTGCCAAAAAATGATGTATATTTCGAATATCATAGTCAAACCACCAGCCATTCATAGTTTAGAATGTTGATATAATAAATGTAACTATCTTGAATGTTTCAATAGGAAATTCCTACTCATAAAAAGATATATTATCCATCACCATTGAGGAAAAACACCTTTGCCTTATGTCAATAGTAAACATCCAACTGATATATAAACAGAATGGCTATGAGTTACTAATGTCTCCAGATTGTTTGTGCTCTTTCAATGAATCAATGCATATATATATATATACTCGAAGAATTTCGGAATTAGTCTGGAATCCGACAATGTTGATAGCCCAAAATTCGATTTGAGCGCTTCGCTGGAATTACTCTGTCTTAATACCCTACCGAGACCTAAGATACACACACACACACACACACACACACACACACACACACACACACACACACACACACACACACACACACACACACAGATACACACACATATTTATACATACATACATACATAAATATATAAATATATATATATACATGCTAGTATTTATGCATGTACGTGTATATATGTATATGATGATGATGATGATCGTGTCTGAAGGTCATAGAGAAGACTGGCAAGCCCTTAAGTGGCTATCTAAACCGATCCTTGAACAGAAGGCTCTGGTGCACTTGGGGCAAATATGTAGGCATCGGTTAGACGGAGGTTGTGACATTGACTTTTTCCCTTCTTTATGGCTTCTAATTCACTGCAGTTGCTCTGACCTTCTTAAAATTGCTTGCAGCGGTGAGGATGCCATCTCGCCACGCCTTATTTTGTACTGTGATTCTCTTTCACCCTGTGAAAGTATATCCCTGCTTGGGTGAGTTGGTGTTTCAGTTGGTATTTGGAGAAGGAACGAGCGAGAGGAAAAGAAAGAAAGAGAGAAAGAGAGCGAGAGTTAGAAAGACAGAAAGATAGATAGATAGATAGATAGATAGATAGATAGATAGAGAAAATTGATGTTGTTAAGGAACTTTCAGGTTGTTTTCGCAGCAGTATTGAATCCAAATATGAGACAATTATTCCGTTTTATTTTATTTCCCTTCTCTCAGAAGATTTGTTTCTTTGAGCGCGGAATTGGTCTCTCTCTCCCATGCGTCTGGCTGGAAGAAAAAGACCGATGGTAAAGCGAAATAAACCCGTTTAATACTCAGAATGCTTTCTAGAAATAAATTATGCATCCTGTTACGTAGTTAGAACAAGAATTGTTCTTTGTAGTAATACAACATTGACCAGTCAGACAAACCAGCTGGTGGGGCTTCCTGTACGCTGTAAATCTGTCGAGAGGGAGGCCTTGAAACGTTGCGCATTCTCTCCTGACGACGCATAAAAATCTACTGGCATCCGGAAATTGGAGTTTTCGACTGACTGCACTTGCATAAACACGCTGTTTCCAAGTCCTTCTTCAGTGGAAAAGTTACTCAATCGACATCTGCAATTTGAACGACTTATACCAGTTGACAAAAATGTTATGACCACTTATGTCTTCCTTTCGGCAGAAGCTTCACATATAAATATAAACACACACACACTTAGGCAAGTGTCTTCTACTATAGTCTAGGGCTGACCAAAGCCTTGTGAGTGGATTTGGTTGACGGAAACTGAAAGAAGCCCGTCATATATATATATATATATATATATATA
>NC_068985.1:15736061-15738003 GCF_001194135.2 Octopus bimaculoides
ATATATATATGTATATGTTTGTGTGTCGGTGTTTGTCCCCCACCATCGCTTGGCAACCGATGTTGGTGTGTTTACATCCCCGCAACATAGCGGTTCAGCAAAAAGGTACCGATAAAATAAGTACTAGGCTACCAAAGAATAAGTCCTCGGGTCGATTTGTTCGACTAAAGGCGGTGCTCCAGTATGACCGCAATCAAATGATTAAAACAAATAAAAGAGTAAAAGAGTACACACGTGCATGCGTGCGTGTTTGTAGTCGTTTGTCTCCATCACAGTCTAACAACCGGTGTTCGTTTGTTTATGTCTTTGCCAAACGAGACCGATAGACTACGTAACAGACTTCGAAAATAAGTTCCGGAGTCGATATGTTCGAATAAACTGCATAAGGCATTGCCCAAGCATGGCCGTAGTCCACTGACTGAGTCAAGTAAAACAGATAAGAAATAAACGACAGAGAGAAATATTGGTGCTGTTACTTCACAGTTGGTAATGTCCATAAATGTTGTTTATCCATTGCTAACAACATACGGATTGACTTCTTTGCGAACATGTACGTACAAGCTGGAGGAAAAGCGAAAGAGACGGGATGAAACGTGAGATAATTAGCCTACCGCTCATTTCATCGCTTTATCTATAATCTTATATCGATCAATCACAAGCGCTCATTCAATATAATTTCTTAAAGGGATTATCAAATGAATGTATGTATGTATGTATATGCATATGTGTGCTTATATGTGTATAATCACAGACATATATGCATATACATTTATATATACATATATATATATATATATATATATATATATATATATATATATATATATATATATATATATATATATATATATATATATATCCATGTATATATGTGTATGCACATATATATGTATATAATTATATGTGTGTGTATACATATATATATATATATATATATACATGTATACATTTAGATATATGTATAGTATGAAAATTCTGTTTCTATACATAGATACACACACACACACACACACACATATATGTGTGTGTGTGTGTGTGTGTGCATGTGTATGTGTGTGTGTGTATGTGTGTGTGTGTGTGAGTATGTGCGAGAGAGAGAGAGAGAGAGAGGAAGGGAGAGAAATAGAGTGTATGTGTGTATTTACGTATATATACTTCTAATAGTTTTCTGTTACTGCTCTCAGACGTCATGAGTGGGTTGTGCCACGAAAGATTTGGTCGATCTATCGACCTTAGATTCTGTTTTGTTTAGTCTGGTATCTATTTTCTTGTTTATTATTATTTGTGAAGTAACAAAGTTGCTGGACATAAAGGGACACGACAAAAATATCATCGTTTTTGTCGACGATTGTACACATAAACACATAAACATACACATACACATTGTTGTTGTTGTTGGCACTCCGTCGGTTACGACGACGAGGGTTCCAGTTGATCCGATGAACGGAACAGCCTGCTCGTGGAATTAACGTGCAAGTGGCTGAGCACTCCACAGACACGTGTACCCTTAACGTAGTTCTCGGGGATATTCAGCGTGATACAGAGTGTGACAAGGCTGGCTCTTTGAAATACAGGTACAACAGAAAAAGGAAGAAAGGGTAAGAAACGTTGTGGTGAAAGAGTACAGGAAGGATCACTCCCCCGCCCCTGCCGGAGCATCACTCAATAAACACTCACAACGCCCGATCTGGGAATCGAAACCGCGATCCTACGACCGCGAGTCTGCTGCCCTAACCACTGGGCCATTGCGCCTCCACCAGATACACATACACGCACACGAACAGCTATATGTACACGCTCACGCGCACGATCGCACGACCGAAGATACATATCTTTATAAATATAAACATACACACATATATATATATATAAAACTTAGATATGTTTATATATAATTTAAATAATCAAATAATAATAAATATTATACATATAATTTAAATAA
>NC_068985.1:15738120-15739548 GCF_001194135.2 Octopus bimaculoides
TTTTATAAGTAATATTCTAAAAGAATATATAACTGAACTTATGTTGAGTGCTCAATTATCTTGAGCAAATAAATGTGTATATATGTGTTTTTATATCATTAATAAATTCGTAGAACTCATCAATTGATGAGTTCTACGAATTTATTAATGATATAAACACACACACACACACACACACACACACACACACACACACACACATATATATATATATAAAACTTAGATATGTTTATATATAATTTAAATAATCAAATAATAATAAATATTATACATATAATTTAAATAATCAAAAAATAGAGAAAACTTTAGATCAACAAACAAACAAATTGGACCACATCTATAGATTACTTTTTAATATAAAACATGACATAACATTTCTAGAAATGTTATGTCATGTTTTATATTAAAAAAATAATCTACAGATGTGTTTCAATTTGTTTGTTTGTTGATCTAAAGTTTTCTCTATTTTTTGATTATTTCTCCATTTTCTGATTATTTAAATTTCATTCCTGATAAACTTTTGTTTATTCTTGTACCGAAATTTGAAACCAATATGCATATATACATATATATACATATGTGTGTGTGTGTGTGTGTTAATCTGTCTGTATATGTATCTGTATAATATGTGTATATAATCTGTATATATATCTATATGCATATATTTCCATTTGTATGTATGTATATATTTATACTGATAGGCAGATAGATGTAGATGCAGATTTTCTTGGGTCAGTAAACTTCAATACAGAAAAATCTTGTACATAGTCAATAATTGTCGTTTGGATTGAACAAAATGTATGGGTCATGAAATACGCGCAAACAGAAATCGAATTGCGTGAGCACACGCCCACGCGCACACACGCACAAACACTTCAATACATATATATATATATATGTAGATGTGTATATGCGCATGCATGTATGTGCATATATATAAATATATATACAGGGTGCGATGAGAAAATTGTCACCATTTTATATTTTTAATTTCGCGTATGCGCATTGTTTGGTTTTGATTTTGTAGACTACTCAGTATAGTAGGGTCAGTTGGTCACCGTCTGGGAGAAAAACAGCTCCATGACGCAATACACTCTGCCAGAAATTTGGAAACGACATGCTGTACTACTTGACATTCGCACCAGAAGCTGCAGTACTTTCTTAGGCAGTTACGAAAGGCTATCAAGACCAAACTCTTTACTCTTTTACTTGTTTCAGTCTTTTGACTGTGGCCATGCTGGAGCACCGCCTTTAGTCGAGCAAATGGACCCCAGGACTTATTCTTTGTAAGCCTAGTACTTATTCTATCGGTCTCTTTTGCCGAACCGCTAAGTTACGGGGACGTAAACACACCAGCGTCGGTTGTCAAGCGATGTTGGGGAGACAAACACACACACACACACACACACACACACACACACACACACA
>NC_068985.1:15739669-15745466 GCF_001194135.2 Octopus bimaculoides
CTCACATATATATATATATATATACGACGGGCTTCTTTTCAGTTTCCGTCTGTCAAAACCACTCACAAGGCTTTGGTCGGCCCGAGGCTATAGTAGAAGACACTTGCCGAAGATGCCACGCAGTGGGACTGAACCCAGGACCATGTGGTTGGTAAGCAAGCTACTTACCACACACCCACTCCCACGCTCAATAAAACTGACAAAAGGGGTCTTGCTCCAGCAGGACAATGCTTCTGCACACAAATCGTTGGTTTCAATGGTTGCTGTACGTGACTGTGGCTTTGAACTGGTTGATCGCCATCCCTATTCTCCTGATTTGGTCCCATGTGTGTATATATATATATATATATCATTTGCCCACTAACATGAAAATATAAAAACACTGAGGAATCCAGAATCGCAGTGGTGATGACACCATATCTGCTGTCCATGACTTTTTTGCTCAACAGGATGAAAGGTTCTTTGCCAATGGAACCCAAGCACAGCAACACGGATGGAAGTAGTGTGTCAACTGCAAGGAGGGCTATGTTGAAAAGTAAACCCCATTTGGTCACACATTCCACGAGAGTAACTTGGTGAACCTATAAACATTTCAGCCGACCCTCGTAATCAGTTTCCTTCTACCGAGTTTTACACACAAAACCACAAAGATGTCACGCTGTAGAATCGAACCCGCTACTACATGGTTGGTATGCGCTCCTATTACTATTGAGCCTTTCCTGAGTCCATAAACTCATACATATGTAATTAATTAATTAATTAATCAATTAATTATACATATGTATATACATATACAACTGTCAGTCGATTGGTTACGATCAACGTTCCAGTTGATCCGATCAACAAAATAGCCTTGCTCGTGAAATCAAAGTTCTAATGGCTGAGCACTCCATAGACACGCGTACCCTTAACGTAGTTCCCTGGGAGTTCAGCGTGAGAAAGAATTTAGCAAGGTTGGCTCTTTGAAATACAGGTACAACTCGTTTCTGACAAGTGACTGGATTGGAGCAACGCGAAATAAAGTGTCTTGCTCAAGGACGCAACACGCCGTCGGGAATCGAACACATGATCGAATGATAGTCGTCAACCGAATACCCTAACCAGTAAGCCACCTTTGTGTCTGTATATATATATATATATATATATATACGTACATACATACATACTCGTATTATGGGTATATATATATATATATATATATGTGTGTGTGTGTGTGTGTGTGTGTGTGTGTATGCTTCTATATTTATGCATATATGTGTATGTATGTGTGTATATATGTGTATATGTACATATGTATGTGTATGTATATGTGTGTGTGTGCAACTGTGTGCATATGTGTTTGCATGTAAGTTTGTATGTTTGTATATGTGCGTGCGAACACACTAAATCGCGTTTCTTTCTATTTAATTATATTATTGAAAACACGCATAAAATTCCAGTTTTAACACATTTATCAATAATGTCTTTTATTTCTGAAACTTCTCTATGTTATTGTCTAAAACAGAAGTTTCTTAGCTTTAATCGATGATTTACAACTTAGTCGGTTTTATCTTCTGGAAGAAATGAATTTAGTGACAGTTATTATTGGCAGTTACGAATTGTAGGTGAAAATAATGATACGTAATTCCTTTTCGTTGCCACTAGTCTTGACATTATTTGAGCTTTGATGAAAAGAAGCCAGATGCCCTCTCGATCATACCGTAATGTCTTAATCAAAAGCGAAGGACACATTCATTAATCTCAGGGGTGCAGTTTTAAGTATGTTATGCATTTCGTGTCACCTGCAAAACTTTCGTACATTCCAGTTATGCTAAATTCAAGAAGTGTTCGATTATTTGTGTTGGGATTACGCGTACGAAAACCCGTGCTAAAACTGCTGCCTTAAATATACTTACTGATAAATGGCACGAAAAACCTCTCAATGGCAAATACCCAAAGTGAGCAAATAATGCCCTTACCTATCAATGGTTAGTGTCTTCCGGATTAAAATCAGAAACAAGGGTTTATCATAGCAGCCCAAGATCAATGCCTGCCTACAAGGAACTACCAGGCCAACATATCAAAGAAAGGAAGTAGACCAACATGTCGTGTATTTCAACAACAAAATGAAACCATTGATCATGTCTCCATGTGAAGTCTTCTTGCGCCTACAGAGTGTCTCAACAGGCATGATAGAGCAGCACAATATATTCACTGGGTAATTTTCAAAAATCCTGGACCTGCCTCATGATAAAAACTGGTGGGAACACAAATCACCTCCAGTAGTATACGTAACTACAGGCAAGAAGTTAAAATCAGTATTCGATGTCAAAGGGTAAAAGTTGCTTATAGTTATTGTAGCAAGCACCTCAAATCTCAAATCTAGTTATTCGAATTTCAAGTTCTTGATCATTAGATTGGAAAAGAGTGCCTTATATAGTGTTTGTGTCTGCTTGTGACTACATAGACCTCTAAAATAATTGGGGAAACCGTGATATAAACTACTATGTCAACTCGCATGCGAGTGGTGGCTAAATGAGACATACACCTGCATAATGCATATTAGTGTAAGGCAGCGAGCTGGCAGAAACGTTAGCACGCTGGGCGAAATGCTTTGCTGTATTTCGTCTGTCTTTACGTTCTAAGTTCAAATTCCGCCGAAGTCGATTTTGCCTTTCATCCTTTCGGGATCAATAAATTAAGTACAAGTGCCTAGAGTAGAAAAGAATATATATATTAGTGTAGTTTTCATTCAAAATCATGGGGTTTACTCGTAACTTCTCTTAGAAAGTTACAAGTAAAGCCCATTTTGTTTGAAACTTACCTCCATTTTCTTTTCGTGTTTCACCTTGTCTTCTTTCAGTTACTTTTGTTTTTAAACCCCATCAAGCAGTCTCTTCCACTATTTTTATTGACTCATTCACATACATTCTTACTTAACCCCGCTTTTCCTTCATCCCTCTTTCAATACCCCACCCATCTATTCATCTAACTTTTCATTTCAATAATTCCTGTCTCATCCACTCTCGCTCTTTCTTTCTTTTGTCTCAGTACATACGCACTGCTTCTGTCCTAGTACATCGCTGTACATCAACTGCTTTCTTCTTTCAGTGATTATTCTGAGCGAAAATTTCTAATACCTATGCTCAAAGTGAGAACATCAAAGTGCAAATACGAGAGCAGATAATGGCCAGTATTATGTCTCGGAAGACGGTCTTTCTTTTGTTTGTCTTGTAGTGGACTCAGAACTACAGAGGCCACTGTCGACAATGGCAATCAAACAAGGTTAAGATAAAGAACATCATATCGCAAGCGAATATATTGTTGATAAATTTATCGTCATACATTTTATCTGCAGAATATATTCATTAGAAATTATTTAAAGTTTTTATTCTTACAGTAAAAACATCACATTTCCTTAACAAAATAAGAAATTCGAAGACGAAAAGTATAAGCATAAACTTATACATGAAAAAGAATATAACCAAGATTATTTTCAAAATAGAATCACAAACGAAAAAAATGCAGTAAAAAGATATTATCTTAAATTGGGAGGATGAAGAAACAGTCTAAAAAGACAAATTATGAACACTGTCTCTTAAATAATCCAGTATTTTGTGATTTTTGATATTCATTGATGAAGCATTGAATTCATGATGTACAATTTCTATCTTTCTTTTTTGTGGTGATAAACAGTTCGATTAGTACTGAATCTCCTGATGGTTTCTTTTCCATGATTTCTAAAAAAATTCCTAATGGAAAATGGAATCTTTTTATCATTGAATTTATTTTTTCGTTGTTAATGAAATATAGTGTATTTACTCTGAGAATAAAGATAAAAAAACGAAACAAAACAACTTCGAATAATGTTTAGCGCGTATTTTGTTCTGTGGAGAAAAAAAACCTGACGATGAATTTATCGAATTTGTTTTTGCTCACCATAGAATTAAGCTGCCTGGGAATTGCTAGTGGATGAAATTATAGATGCAGGATTTACAGTAAAGTAAACCCAAAATGAATTTACAGTGAAGCCATTTATATATATATATATATATATATATATATATATATATGTATGTATGTATGTATATGTGTGTATGAGTGTAAGATTGCATGTACAGAAACACACATTTTTTTACACACAAATACAAGCATGTATATACAGAGAGAGAGAGAGAGAGAGAGAGAGAGAGAGAGAGAGAGAGAGAGAGAGAGAGAGAGAGAGAGAGAGAGACTGACAGAAAGCAAACGAAACCAGAAGTTTATAAAATATTTAGTTACACTATTTTACGCATTTCATTTGCACAGAATGGTTATTAGTCTCAAAACGTAAATTATATAATCAAATTGCATTGTCAAGCTTTCAGAGATGCGTAACTTTCATTCGTCATATTACTGGATGAGTGTTGCCCTCACCGGATAAGATATTTGCCTATCTGCTGATTGCAAAGATCACAAATCAAGAATCGACCAGACTATCAGCTCGAAATTCAGATTATTCTTATTACCACTTTCTTCAGTGGTTCTTATCCTGGGTTGCAGCGCCTTTTTGGGTACATCGGGTGCTCACACAGGGGTGATAAATATCAAGGAGGAGCGATGGTATGAAGTGGCGCATCATGGGACGTACAGGGTATGGAAGCCGCACAGGACGACTATTTTATATACACGAGTTTGCTAATGTCGAGGTACATTTCGTTTAATGAAAGGGGCGATGAAGTTGATTTCCGCAGTGATAATGGGACAGGGTGTTTCGATAATATTTTTAGAAATTATATTTTAAAATCAGACTTAATGCTTATGTGTTAAGAACATTTTCAAAAAAGGCTTTGCCCGAAATAGCATACAGAAAGGATATTGCGGAATAAGGGAACAGAAGTATAGCATGAGCAACAAGGTTCAAAATTATCTTGTTAATTAGGTCTTCCATAGAAATATAACGTTAAGAGAAGTAGTTCTTGCAATATTTGAAAAGAGGCACATATTGGATGGGGTTATAAACCACTGCTCAAAATTAGCTTGTTTCATTAAAATAATCTACTTCTTTTTGCAAAGGAAAAAGTGGGAGTACTTTTGAAACGACATTCTGAGAACTGGGGGCACTGAATCACGAAAAATTAAGAAACATTCTCTTTCATGAAGGTAACGTAATATATTATGGAAGACTTTCAGCGACATAATAATATAGATAATAGCACATACGGATATTTCTACCTGAATAATTAAACATTACACGTACTTTAACAGATATATATTAATGAATAAGTCAAAGAACACTTGCGAAAAACTCCTTTCGCGTTGCATATATGATACACTTATACTTTACTTTACTCTTTTACACTTTTACTTGTTTCAGTCATTTAACTGCGGCCATGCTGGAGCACCGCCTTTAGTCGAGAAAATCGACCCCAAGACTTATTCTTTGTAAGCCTAGTACTTATTCTATCGGTCTCTTTTTGCCGAACCGCTTAGTTATGGGGACGTAAACACACCAGCATCGGCTGTCAAGCGATGGTGGGGGGACAAACACAGACACACAAACACACATACATAAAATGCTTCAAAAATTCAAAGATATTTCTTTGTTATTATATAAATTCCAGAGATAAAACCTTGATTCATATTTAGATGCTAACCACATCCTTATAGGAAGAATACTAGAACCCGGACACTTAAACGCATACGCGCGCGCGCGCACACACACACACGCAGACACACACACATGCAGACACATATACCTACATACTTAAACGTATGTGCATATATATATATATATATACACACACACACACACATATATATATATATATATATATAT
>NC_068985.1:15745790-15751225 GCF_001194135.2 Octopus bimaculoides
ATATATATATATATATATATATATATATCGCCATGATAGATCGCTGACCACTACATTTATATTTTTTCTCCTTGTTTCTCTCCTTGTTTCTCTCCTTATTTCTTTCTGTGTTCCTTTCAGTTGAAGAGCGTAGCTCGAAACGTCAAAGACTTTCTCTATTCCCGAGCGTTAAACTAATACATCCATTTGTTGTTTACACCACCTGTCTGTTGTTTTTTTTTCGTAAATTCTCCCATATATATATATATACATATGTATGTATGTATGTATGTATGTATGTATGTATGTATCTATCTATCTATCTATCTATCTATCTATCTATCTATCTAATACATGCTCGATTAGGCTTCTATTTTCTAAATCATGTCTTCGATTCAGGTTATATTTACAAATAATTCGAGATAGATTTAATTTTAAAAACTCCGCTCAGATGTCGTCATCGACATTGTTACGTCCTGAAGGAAGCTGAAGTTATAACAACTAAATGTTATTCACGCATTAATATCAGCCGAACATTAATTACTTTCCGTTGCTGCTGCTACTGCTGCTGCTGTTCCTGCTGCTATTACAAATACTATTGATTCTAATGTTCTTTCATTACTATTACGATGATAATGTTTTTTTTTTTATTTAAATAGCAATAAAGCCATAAACGAAATTTCTTTTTGACATTACAAAATCATAGACTTAAGAACATGGACGAAAATATTGTATAAAACGATTGAATGAAACAAAAGCTACAGACAATCCCTTACTGTCGACGAAAAGACTTTCATATCATTCAAAGAAAAAAGTTACAATAACCAGTCATTTGCGACTTGTAAAAATTGCCATTTAGCCTAATTCACTGATGCCAAAGATATTTCACTTTCTCATTTCCTTTAATGAGATTTATCCGTTGCCTAGCCTCCAAATGAACGCCTGAGCCGTCTGTCGACCATCCCAGCATAACAATCAGCTCCACCATAATTTCTATTCTGCCTTTAATCCTTTATCTGTCCTGTGTACTACACGTGATACGCAGCAGACATTTCCCTGGCGTCCATGCATCATATATGATGCACATTCCCAATTTTTTTCAACTACCCGAGTAGGACATCTGAAAGAAAAGCTTTATATCACTTAAAACGTATGAAATAAAGACTAACTAAAAGTTTGAAAATAATCATGGACGTTTAGGAAAAACTGTAAAATTGCTTTGACCAGGCAAAGAGTTAAAATGAAACCCATGCTTCAATTGTTAAGCCTCACTGCAGTATGATCCAAATTAAAGACGGATGAGTCATATCATGAACGATAATAAAAGCATAGAATTTAAGCCTAAACTAATACAACGGAGTCCATTTATTCTGTGTATCATCGCTATCAAATTACTCTTAAACAATAGATAATTACTCTGCATCCTGTGTAAACTAAAACAGCCCACTTACAAAAAAACCTTATCGCCCCTCAAGCAATCAAGGGGTTTTATTTGTGTCATGAAACCCATTTTTTCACATGCGTTGATCATAAGTCTGTCCGGATTGGGTAGGCATGATGGAAGACATTTCAGCCCCGACAGTCTTCTGTTTATCCAGGATGACATTATACAAAATATCCTTCCCAGTTTATGACGGGAGAGCGTAATTTAGAGGAGATTTGGCTGCTGTTTCTATCGGTAAGTTTGTTCATTCATATATGCTCAAATTGAAAAGAACATATAAAAGCAGTAAATTAAAATGACATAGATGCTATCCTCACTTAGCACCTCAGTACCTCAACAAAGAAACAACACACATGTGAAAGTAATAAAACGAAGCGACGAGGTCGATAAATTGCTGTTGTGATGAAAACATTATCATTATTAAATGCCAGACTGAATTACATTCGTTGTTTGCTAAGTGAATTCTGACGAGAGCAAAGCTCCACAGGGAAATAAGAATGTAATAGGAAGAGCATTTTTATTTTCACCATGTCTGTAATACGAGATCGACTTTGATCGTTTTCTGCAGGCAGATGATATTTATCTATTTATTATTCTAGCATTCTATGTCGTATATGGTGAGCAATAGAGATCATTGGTTACAGGTTTTTCAACAGGCCAGTCACCGGCTCACAGCATTTAGGACGACTATTGTTGCATGACGATATCTGTAACTCGGTGCTGAACAAATATTTTCAAGGCGATTCGTTCGAAGAACATTGTTTTGTTTTTCTGTATTCTAATCGTTGTTAATATTCTTTCGCCGACATTCACCGCCAAAAGACACACACACACACACACACACACATCTTATAATAATTATACTTGTCATTATGTTACTTAGCCCTTCAGTGACGCTTTCAAGTGATTAAAGAAAACGAGGGAGAAAGAAAAGAGGAAGAGAGAAAAAGAGGATTAGGCGAAGAGTGAGGTAGAAAGAGAGAGAAAGAAAAAGAAGAGAGAAAAGATACAGAGAGAGAGAGAGAGAGAGAAGCATCCATGACATGTGATAGGGGAAACGTAACATTTATTTCGTGGTTAAAAAAGTTAGTTGAAGGTAGTGATATAGAGGAGAGTTAGGAATATAATTTTAGCAGAGGGGTGACGTTTGGATGGTGAGATTAAAGAAAGGCAGAGAGAGAGAGAGAGAGAGAGAGAGAGAGAGAGAGACAGACAGACAGACAGACAGAGGAAAAGGGAGAGGGGAGAGAGAGTGAGAGATGATGATGGTAGTGGTGGTGGTGGTGGAGATGGAGATGGTGAGTGCATAGTGAAAAGTAATGTTTTTTTTAATTGAACTAAGTTTTTTTTATATCACTTAACGCATGCGCATCCCAAACTTGCCATTCACTTTAGAAAGAAACCAGATTCCCGTTCGCCTGTCATATGCAATGACTATCAATAAATCACAAGGGCAGACATTTGATAAAGTGGAGCTGTTCTTGCCTGAACCTGTATTCGGCCATGGCCAGCTATATGTTGCATTCTCAAGGGCTCGCAAATTATCTGATGTGAGAGTTAAAGTTATCAACATTGAAACACAAGGGGAAAAAAGAGGGAGAACTTTCACTGAGAACACAGTCTGCAAAGAAGTATTGGATTGAAAGGTGTACGCAAATTGAAATGTGTATTGGGTTTGGCCCATCGTCTTGGCTTATAAGTTACCAAGATATGGTCTTCAGAGTAGGCCATGTTGCATTAAACTGTTATCCCCGTGAAACAGTAACCCCTATATTTTAAATATGAAATCATTTTTAAATACAATTTTTGTTTTCTAGATATGAAATTGTGATCAGGTAAATTTTAAAATGTAATTTTTTTCTGTTTATGGGAAAAATGGAAAAATATGAGTGAATATTTATTTTATGAGTGCTGCGTATTAAGTCCATAAAATTGTGCATAAAGTATATAAAGTATATATCTGGAGTGCATTAAGTAATCATCGTATTGCAGTTTATTTCACGTTTCAATGAATAGCAGATAAACGATAGGACGCAACACAGGCTACGTTTTCAGTTTTTTTGGATAAAGTTTTCAGGAATAACGCAAGTTTACTACTAATTCTGTGGAATATTCACGGATTCCGCTAGTATATATAAATGTTTGTTTTTACGTCAGTTTTTATATAAAATAATTTAACATTAAACTGAAAAATTCTTCACTGGTTTTTAGTAGAGTACATGTTTATTAGACTTCTGCAAAAAGAGGGAAAACAGTGACTCCAAAATTTCGGCTTGCTGACATTTGTGGGACAGTCCCACGAAGGCTAGCAGGCTCAAACTGCGATGCCTCTGTTACTTCTTTTCTTGTAAAAGTTAAACAGACGCGCACGCACACACACACGCAAACACGTTCCATCTGCTTCCGTCAACGAAACTCTACTCTTAAGGCATTGATCAACATCCGAGGATATTAGAGAAAACGCCTTATACTATGTACTACGTGGTTCTGAAGTAGACCTCTTCACTACAAAATTACGCCTGAGATAAACTGCATCGACATAAAGATATTGGGACAAGTTACATAAATTTTTTTAATACGATTTTGCCCAAAATGAGGCTCAAGGTCACTGTAGTGTAAGAGACTTGTTGGCACTCCGTCGCTTACGACGTCGAGGGTTCCAGTTGATCCGATCAACGGAACAACTTGCTCGTGAAATTAACGTGCAAGTGGCTGAGCACTCCACAGACACGTGTACCCTTAACGTAGTTCTCGGGGAGATTCAGCGTGACACAGAGTGTGACAAGGCTGACCCTTTGAATTACAGGCACAACAGAACCTGGAAGTAAGAGTGAGAGAAAGTTGTGGTGGACGAGTACAGCAGGGTTCGCCACCATCCCCTGCCGGAGCCTCGCGAAGCTTTAGGTGTTTTCGCTAAATAAACACTCACAACGCCCGGTCTGGGAATCGAAACCGCGATTGTATGACCGCGAGTCCGCTTCCTTAACCACTGGGACATTGCGCCTCCACAGTGTAAGAGACTACAAAGAAGGCAAAGAAGGGTGGGGGGGGGGCTATGAATTGAAAAGATATCGATTGATGGGAAGTTTAAAAGTCTGAATATCATAGACCAGAGGAAAACAGGACGATGGTAGTGAGTTCCATCGAAGAAGCTACTAGAATATTAGGGCTTATGACTGACAGGAAGCTTAACGGAGAAATAACGAAGCCGAGAAGAGAAATGGGCAACACGTTTAAAGGTCTTGACTGAGAGTACTAGACCTCAAAATTCATCGGAGTAACGATCATGGAAATACTTATAGAAAAGACATTTCGACTGTGAGCCAACCAAGTAGAAATGAGACTCCAACCAAGTAGAAATGAGAGGACCCGCCATATTAACAACTCGGTTCTGAATGTGATTTATAATGGTTTCAAATTTTTTCACAAGGGCAGACATTTTGGGGAAGGAGTTAAGTCGATTACATCGACTCCAGTGTACATCTGGTGCTTATTTTATCGACCCCGAAAGGATGAAAGACAAAGTCGACCTCGGCGGAATTTGAACTCAGAACGTAGCGGCAGATGAAATACCGCTAAGTATTTCGCCCGGCGTGTTAACGATTCTGCCATCTCGCCGCCTTAATGTGATTTATAATATAGGACAACACAATAAAGTAACACTTACGGCTAACCTGATTAGCTAGAAATAGCAACCAAGGGATCTTGTTCAAAACGGGGGCACCAGTATTTTCTTAACGAAACACTTTGAAACTTGGGACACTGGTAGAATGTGTCATATAAAACATCTTTTTCTCTTAGTCTTCTTAACAAAAAAACGTACATCGCAAGTTATTTCATGTTAAAGTTGTCGTATTTCTGTAATTTCAACTAATGACTGACGTCCATTCAGCCGAATAACAGTAAGTGCTGACTACGTAAACAAACGATTCTCGCGGTGATAAAATTATTATTTCCTTGTCAAAAAATGGCTGAAGCATATTGGCAGTAGCTAATAAACCTTTCTATTATA
>NC_068985.1:15751269-15753300 GCF_001194135.2 Octopus bimaculoides
ATTATAGGCACAAGGCATGGTTTTTGAGGGAAGGAGCAAGTCAATTAGGGTTAGGGTTAGGATTAGGGTTAGGGAAAACGAACACACGTGTGTTGCCTCTGCAAAATGTCAGAAGTAATGGAGATTAAATACGCTTTACACCGCTTAAACTGCCAAAGGATTAAGTGTAAACAACTGAATACTTGTCAGTGATTGGTTGAAATTATCGAAATAAGACAATTTTTTACATGAAAAAAATTCGAATACAAAATTTTTTTTCTGTTCTATAACACAAAATAGATAAGTATACGAAGTTTGAAAGTCTTTCGGTACCAAAAACACTACATAAAACATAAATGAAAACTGGTGCCCCCGTTTTGAACAAGATCCCAACCAAGTCTCTTTCAAATTACTCCCCATCATAAGAGAAAGAGAGAGAGAGAGACACTAAAACCAGGAGAACAATGTATATGGTGTAGAATGGAGGATGTAGCTTTGATACAGCAAAACCACCGCCACCACCGCCACTACTACTAACAGCAAACAATTACAACTACTGTATAAACATCCTCCAAATATAGCTTGCTTCGATTTATTAATAATGGTTTGTAATTTAGGCCCAAAGGTAGAAATTTTTGCGGGAGGGAGTTAGTCGATATTATCGATTCTGGTAATTGACAAGCATTTTATTTTATCGATCCCACAGAGACGATAGGGTTAGGGTGTTGTACGAAAGGTCGTGGTTTCGATTCCCTCACCAACTATGCGTTGTGCTCATGAGCGAAATACTGCTCCAGGGGTTAAATTAGTACTTATTTTATCGACCCCGAAAGGATAAATGGCAAAATCGGAATCGGCGTAATTTGAACTCAGAATGTAAAGTCGAACGAAATGCCGCTAAGCATTTTGTCCAGCGTACTCACAATATTTTCCAGCTCGCCGCCTTTCAGCTAGTTGATAACCATTTCTACTAAAAGCACAAGGCCTGAAATTTGGAGTGAGGGGACTAGTCGATTACATCGACACCAGTTCGCAACTGGTACTTAATTTATCGACCCCGAAAGGCTGAAAGCCAAAGTCGACCTCGGTGGAATTTGAACTCGGAACGTGAAAACGGACGAAATTCTGCTAACATTTCGCCCGGCGTGCTAACGATTCTGCCAGCTCGTCGCTTTTCCGCATGTTAATAATAGCTTCAAATTTTGCTACAAGGGCAGCAACTTGAGGGAGGGGATGAGTCAATTACATCGACCCCAGTGTTCTACTGGTACTTATCGACTCCGAAAGCATGAAGGGCAAAGTCAACCTCGGCGGAATTCCGCGAGTTAATAATGCTTTCTGCTAAAGGCACAAAGCCTGAAATTTGGTGAGAGGGGGGGGGCAGTCGATTAAATCGACACCAGTACGCAACTGATACCTAATTTATTGACCCCCGAAAAGATGAAAGGCAAAGTCGACCTCGGCGGAATTTGAACTCAGAACATTAAAGACAGACGAAATGGCGTTAAGCATTTCGCCCGGCGTGCCAACAATTCTTATTTCTTTACTGCACACAAGGGGCTACACAGAGGGGACAAACAAGGACAGACAAACGGATTAAGTCGATTATATCAACCCCAGTGCGTAACTGGTACTTATTTAATCGACCCCGAAAGGATGAAAAGCAAAGTCGACCTCGACGGAATTTGAACTCAGAACGTAAAGACAGACGAAGTTCCGCTAAGCATTTCGCCCGACGTGCCAACAATTCTGCCAACTCGCCGTTTTTTCGCTAATTAATAATGGTTTTGTGGAGGCGCAATGGCCCAGTGGTTAGGGCAGCGGACTCGTGGTTGTAGGATCGCGGTTTCTTTTCCAAGACTGGGCGTTGTGAGTGTTTATTGAGTGAAAACACCTAAAGCTCCACGAGGCTCCTGCAGGGGATAGTGGCGAACCCTGCTGTACTCTTCCACCACAACTTTCTCTCACTCTTACTTCCTGTTTCTGTTGTGCCTGTAATTCAAAGGGTCAGCCTTGTCACACTCTGTGTCACGCCGAATATCCCCGAGAACT
>NC_068985.1:15753310-15759358 GCF_001194135.2 Octopus bimaculoides
CTGTTTCTGTTGTGCCTGTAATTCAAAGGGTCAGCCTTGTCACACTCTGTGTCACGCCGAATATCCCCGAGAACTACGTTAAGGGTACACGTGTCTGTGGAGTGCTCAGCCACTTGCACGTTAATTTCACGAGCAGGCTGTTCCGTTGTTCGGATCAACTGGAACCCTCGTCGTCGTAACCGACGGAGTGCCAATCAATAATGGTTTCAAATTTTGCCACAAGGGCAGGGCAGCAATCATGAGGGAGGGGATGAGTCGATTACATCGACCCCAGTGTTCAACTGGTACTTAATTTATCGACCTCGAAAAGATGAAAGGCAAAATTAACCTCGGCGGAATTCCGCGAGTTAATAAATAATATTTTGATTTAGAAGATCGCACTAAAAGTCTAACCGTCCACTCGAGGTCAATCCTATTGCTGTTGATCATTATGACTTTCAACTACTCGGAGTCGATAACATTGCACTGGATTCAATTCACTCAACTGTATCCCCACCCCTTCTACACCCCATGTATGTCCTTGTGCCAGTATAAGAAATCGATACTGAATTTCTACTTAAGCATATGGCAATATTTTGTAGATGACGATGAATAAATCGATTATTTCATCGATCTTGACAGAATTTCCGTATCGAAGTAAATAGCGTGTGACTAAACAGCCGGCTTCTGCGTAGTTTCTGTTAATTCATTCTTATTAGTGTTCTGACCACTGCTGCCATCGCTACCGCTGTCGCCGCCGCCATAACCATTGCCACTCTGCCACCGCCGCCGCCGTCATATCCGCCACGATGACAGCCACCACTGTTACCACCACCACCACCACCACTACTACTACATATAAAGACACACACACACACACACGTCTATGTCAGGCTTTCACATAGTTTCCGTCTACTGAATTCACTCACAAGGCATTGATCGGCCCGGAGCTATAGTAGAAAACACTTGTCTAAGGTCCGAGCAGTAGAACTGAACCTCAAACCAGGTGGTTGCAAAGTGAGCTTCTTAACCATTGAACCATTCCTGCGTAAATTCTTATATTACTTTGTTTCAGTCATTTGACTGCGGCCATAATGGAGCACCGCCTTTAGTAGAACAAATCGACGCCAGGACTTATTCTTTGTAAGCCTAGTACTTATTCTATCGGTGACTTTTGCCGAACTAAGTCACGGGGACGCAAACACACCAACATCGGTTGTCAGCGACGGTTGTGGGGACAAACATAGACGCACAAACATATACATATATATATATATATATGACTGGCTTCTTTCAGTTTCCGTCTACCAAATCCACTCATAAGGCTTTGGTCGGCTCGAAGCTGTAGTAGAAAACACTTGCCCAAGGCGTCACGCAGTGGAACTGAACCCGGAACCATGTGGTTGGGAAGCAAGCTTCCTACCACACAGCCACACCTGCGCCTCAAATATATTTTATATACGTTCGTATGCCATATTGAATGAAGAGTTAGTATGTTCGTACCTTCACGAATACAAGCTTATCTAAATTTACCTGTATGACTATGTTATTTGAATTGATCGGTTAGTGTTGACGTTTTAAATGCGAGGAACACGAAAAGAACTTGTTTGTTCCTTCTCGAGCCATGTCTGGCTCATAAGGGCTGGTTTCTCCTGTTTAACTGGCGTATAGGTTCCTCACCTGGATGGGACGCCGGTCCGTCGCAGGTGAGCTGCTAAAGGAGGAAAGAGTGAGAGAAAGTTGTGGCAAATGAGTCAGCAGAATTCGCCATTACCTTCTGCCGGAGCTGCGTGGAACTTAGGTATTTCGCTCATAAACACACACACACACACATCGCCCGGTCTGACGTTCGAACCCGCGATCTCTCGCCTGCGAGTCCGCTACTCTAACCACTAGGCCATGTACCTCCACACGAAAAAATAAAAAAAACCTAACTAAATCTAATTTTTTTCAATTCTTGGAACAAGGCCCAAAATGTTTGGAGGAGGAGGCCAGTCGATTAGATCGACCCCCAGTACGTAATTGGTACTTAATTTATCGATCCCGAAAGGATGAAAGGCAAAGTCGACCTCGGCTGAATTTGAACGTAAAGGCAGACGAAATAACGTTAAGCATTTCGCCCGGCGTGCTGACGTTTTTGCCAGCTGGCCGCCTTAATCTTAACTAAAACTAATTACGAGGTGAAGAATCACATACACGTACACACAAATACACGCAAACATGGCTAGTCAATGGCTAATATTTTATTCATTTCGATAAATTAGCTTTTTAATGCACTCTTCATTAAATATGTTAATACTGACTAAACAACTGTTTTTCATGCGGAAGGTGTCTAAATTATTTAGAATCTTATTTAAAGCCAGCTTAAAATAAAATAAAAGCAGCAACAATATAACGATGAGTGTTGGGTTTGGTTCAAGTAGTTTTATGTTACATGATTTGGCATTTCACTTCTCCGTGTTCAATTTATCCTGAGCCGACTTCATAATTTTTCAGGCTTTATAAAGTAATTATCAGCTTATTATCTGAAGTCAATCAAATATTTGTCCGATTACTTAGACATAAAGCCTATCGAACAGTTGAGTGAGTGTCTACATGCTAGTTTAACCGGCTAAAATTTGTAGTCGAATCTTCATCAAATAATCCTTTCTTCTATAGGCACAAAGCCTGTAATTTTGGGGGAGGGAGATAGTCTATCACATCGAACCCAATACTTGACAGGTACTTAATTTATCGACCCCCGAAAGGATCAAACACAAAGTTGACCTCGGCAGAATTTGAGCCCAGAACGTAGCGACAGACGAAATACCGCTAACCGTTTTGCCCGGCGTGCTAACAAATCTTCATCAAATAATAACCTACCGTTTCGTAAAGGATGCATTTTATACTGTAACTTTAGATTCAGGGTCTCAAATTCGTAGCCCAAAGGCCGCATATGGTTCAAATGCTACTTTTCTATGGTCCACAGTAGAACCATTTTCGTGACCAATATTTTCCTAAAACTTGGTAATTTGTCCCTCACCTCTTCGGTACTGTTGCAACAACAGTATTAAGCTTGATCGGCAAACATAATGCGAAGAGACGGTCAATCACTTTTAAAGTCATCCATTGTCTGACGATGTTTCTTCTCGGGAAAAGCTAGAATGTTCTTTAATATTTCAGTCGCTTTATTGCTTCTCAGTCATATGGCTAAGATCAAGGTCTAAGATGAACTCTTAACAGTTTAAATATCAAGATCAAACGCTGAAAACTAAAAATATGTATCCAAGTTAATATACATTTCAGAAACATTCTTAATAAGAACGTTAAATAAATCTGAAAATTCTGGCTCATATGCACACGATTACATCGGCTTTTAAAGACCTACTTAGATGGTAGACAACTCACACAACAAAGCATGAGGAATCTTTGCCTTCGTAATGTGAAACAACAAAACGCCAACAATGACAGTAACAATAAAAAAAGAACACGAAACTTAATATTTAGTGTAGCTAATCTTAATCGCATTTAAGAATTATATCGGAAATATCGTACGACATTGAATCCCAATTTTCTTGAGGAAATTTTGAATTTCACCTTCCTATTTCCCTTCCTGTAAGTCCAAATATTAATGCTTTTGTTGTAAGAAATCATTCACACACTTTTTTATAGCTGCAAAGGATTAAGAAATAATATGAAGACCAGGCACATCTTTTAATAATCCAGATGTGAAATAGAGTAGTTCAAATAATCAATTGAGGTTTAAAACGCCTACGACGGTATTTATTTTGTTTTATGTAAACGTATAAATCTAATTTACATTTCTAGAAAATACAAAAATGTATAACATGGTCCTGGCATTGTTTGAAGATGTTTTCAGTACAATACTTGGGGACCAAATATTTTATAATGTTACGAATCTACTTGGAATTCCACAAATAAGAGGCATTTAAACGACAATGAATATAAGGCAACGATGACTCTGCGTGGGTGGTTGCTTGACTGGCTAGAAAAAACCCCCACCTAAACCTCCATCAAATTAAACTCTTTTGTCTTGAATATGGAGCGATACATTGACTAATGTGGTTCAAATTACGAAATGCTACAGAGAAGTTCTGGAATGTCTTTGTCCACAAGTCTTCTTAATCGATTTTTATCCAGAATAAATAACAGCAACAACAACAAAAGCAACGGGAGAATAAATTTAAAATTAACTTACCAATTCCAATCTCCACCGGTGTACCGATTTTATTTTTGGTCCGGAAAAAGTTCTTATCTGCTAGAAAAGCTATGCAGATAAGTATAGGAAATAAAGTAAAAGTAATCACAGCCTCCCAGACTTTCACGAGATCCTTAGAACTGGCAAGCAGAACAATTGCTAACCATATATAGGCAAACATATTAAAACAAGAAGTCACACCGAATACGTTTATACTTTTGATTTGGCGAATTTCTCCAGTTGGAATCGAAACCATACATATAGAAGTAATAACCAATAAATTGAAGGCAGCAGAGCCGACAATAGTTGCTGGTCCAAGTTCACCGGGTTCGAACTTATTTCCTATAGTCTCAATGACTGACAATAAAATTTCTGGTGCACTCGTCCCCAAAGCCATTAAGCTCAAATTGGCTACTGTATCATTCCATACTTTCACTTCTATTTCACGAAAACCATCTTTGTCTTTAGGATCAGAAATTCGAATCTTCCTGGTTTTACTCGTGATTCGTTCAATTGAGCACATGAAAACATCAGATATGATTGCTACTCCTAGAAAGCACCATATCATGGCCAAAAGGTAAAGGAAGGCGCGAAAATTTACGTTCCAGTGGTCCTCTATAAGTATTGGTAACACAAGCCCTTTGCATTCTTTCACTGAAAGAGGAAAAGAAATGAAATTCAATTAAAATTAAACAGGAATAATCATTCATTTAACATGTTTCAAAATTAATGTCTAAAATTTTATAAGTTATTCTCAATACAAAATTCTTTACAAGGTAAGAAATGGTCGCCATTTCAATAGAAATTTTTGGCATCCTTCCTATTTCGATAAGTGTCACAATAAATTGAAAACCAAACCTAAGATGTATACGTATATTAGAAGTATTTCCTACAGAGTTTTTATTATTTACTTGGCAAAGAAATTGAATGTACGTAAGTCACAGTTGGTTCAAAATTTTAAGTGATTTGGAAAACAACTTCAATATTGATAATTTTGAGTTATCTAAAGATGTTAAAAACACGCGGTAAAACTGATCAGAAATAGAATAGTCTACAGCAAATCAACAAGTTTAATTGCAAATGACAAAACACAAGTAAATCTAAAGATACAATTTTCGACGATGCAACAGTGCCTAATGACAATTGTGTATGAACTTGATTTTAGTTCGAGTGACTTGTAAGTGCAGTATTGTCAACAGTACAGTCAGTCTTTAGTTATATATATATAGATATGATTAGTTCATACCACTACGTGACCTCAGCAAGCAAAACATATCGCATTTCTCCAAAACTAACATTGCTGGGTCAGATACTGAACCCCAAACTTTCTGTGTTAGGTGATCACCTAATTAACCCCTATATGTTTTACTTGTATACTGAAAACTATCTCTGAAAAATGTATGTCATTCTTATTTTTTAACCTATTATATTTTTACCAGTTGGTTACCAAAGGAACGGGTAGTGCTCATGATACTTATAATTTTTCAGGGCACCCGATATTGGAATACCCACAAACGGGAAATTTGACCAGAATGCTTTCAACTCTGCTAAGAGTTTACTTTACGAAAGAGGCGAAAGTGTCCAATCGAGTGAAGAATTACAAGAACTCAGCTTCCAGAGAACCATAACATGACACTTCATACTGCAAGACAACTCGTCCGACGTTCTAACAATGCTGCAATCAACCTCACTGGATTAGCGCTTTATTTTATCGACTCTAAATGTTTGAATGCCAAAATTAATCTCGGCACCATTTGAGTTTAGAGAGCAGAGGGCCATAACAAATGCCACAGGACACTTTGTTCTACACTCTAATCTCTGCCTATAATCTCTGCACGATCATTGCCTTATATATATATATATATATATAT
>NC_068985.1:15759514-15765856 GCF_001194135.2 Octopus bimaculoides
TGTATGTATGTATGTATGTATATGTGTGTGTGTGTATACACACACGCATATATATGAGGTAGTTTTTGTGAAGCATTGTAAAGTATAATTTAAAGAATGTAGTTGTATAAAGCCGGAACTATGCAAGAAGGTACAAAGTAAACGACAAACTGAAAAGGACACAGAACAAAATAGCAGCTTTACCTTGTATTTCTATATTTCGGGATGAAGACCCCCTTCTTCAGGACATTCGAAGAAGCGGAAGTTGGAAGAAGTTTGTTGCTCATACTTCTGAGCAACGAACGTTTTCCAGCCACCGCTTTTCCGAATGTCCTGAAGAAGGGATCTTTATCCCGAAATATAGAAATACAAGGTAAAGCTGCTATTTTTTTCTGTGTCCTTTTCAGTTTGTTGTTTACTTTGTACCTTCTCGCGTTGTTACCATAAAAGTTTACATCAATAAGATTCAAGTATGAAACTTGAAGGTAGACCCGAGAGGAAGGCTGCGGTTCCCCTCACCCGATCATCCAAACGACCATCAAACCAGACATTGATTTGTGGTCTGAGGAGGTAAAGGATATAGTCCTAGTATAGCTTACAGTCATGTGGGAAGAAGGATGCGATCAGGTTTTTGAACAGAAAAGAGCCAAATTCCAGAATGTTTTACACTTTTGCAGGAAAAAGTGGATGATAAGTACGGCTACTTCCAGTCAAGGTTGACCATAAAGAAACTCCGCCTAGCCGGTATGGAGAATGTTCATAGCTATTGGAATAGCAAAAAACAGAGAAGAGCTACTGCCCATAAAGTGGAAAAAGTAGGAGTATGTTGCGTGTTACAGAGCACGAGAGAGTAGCTTAGATAGAAGTCAAAAAGAAAGATGGACAGTGCTTTGGTCCAACATGCCAGCTGGCGTTAGTTACGGTGCAAAGCCGAAATGCCCAATGATCGTTGGAAATGTCTGATAACATCAACCACAACTTGTGAAGGCTACATTCACCAAAAGTAAATGAAGGAAAAACGTCTCATTTTAGATGTAAACATTCTCTGAGAATGCTTTTGAAAAGAACTTATTAAAGCATCTGTTTGTAACAAATATCTTAATTTGTGTTCAATACTCCATTAGTTTATAACACCTCCCAAGACCAGTCGGCTTTTAGTTATTTTTTTGATATTTCAGTCAAGTCCGGAGGTTGTTAACAGGCTTTAAAAACAACTATTGTTGTTATAGCAGATAAAAAAATGTCATGAAATGCGACGAACATCAAAGAATAGTGGATGTACTATCATAAGATCACAAATCAAATATTATTTCACTGATGTATCAATCAGTTTTCAAATATATGCGATATCACGGGATTAAAAAAAAAAACATTAAAAATGTTGATAAATATATATATTTTTCCAATATAAATATTTTGCAAAATAAATGATATATTTAAGTATATCTTATATCTAGACGAATATTTTTGTTTAACATATGACGATATAAATACTGTCTCAAATATTTGAATATGTTTTAGTGTATTTCACATTTATTCTTATAGTTTTATACTGAAAAGTATTATAATATAAATATTTTCTCAAATTAAGTGTCCTTTCAATCACGCGGTATAAACAGTGTTTCATATTCAGTGGCATAATTCTATTCTCAAAAGTAAACGACTGCAGCTTTTTAGTTAATATTTTATGCCTTTCTAAATAATCATTCTTGTTACACTAAAAGCCTATTATATTATATTCATGACATAGAAGCATATATAATCCTCCAGCAACATAGTCGACGGTGGTCTCCTTTTCTATGACCATATACGGTATTTTTTTGTCTATTTAGATTGCTGAAGGCAAACAGCAAACGTGTCTTTAAATCTTCTCTGACACACCAAATATCTGACAATTTAAATGAATATAATGATTAATCGATCACACGCCGTTTACACACCCACCAACACACACACATACATACATATATACGTCTGCGAGTATATACATAAGTACATGTATGTGTGTAAGTATATACATGTAACGGTGGCTGCCTCAATTGCAAGACCTGCATCAACCTTATTGAAGACACAACATACGAATTCAAAGCGTATATTAAATTCCTTGAAGAACATGTAAAGTGATTTTTTAATCACTTTACATGTTCTTCAAGGAATTTAATATACGATATCAAATGTCAAGGCTGTAATGAAGAATATATAGGTCAAACAAAGCTTACTCTAAGAAATAGACTGACCAGTCACTGACAACAAATACGAGACTCCAGTACTAGACAGATCCTACTGAGTGGTCACTTAGACATATGTGCAAAAAATAAGTCTCCCAAATTCCAGGTCTTCCCACTCTACCTATATTCAGCGAGTACCATAGATGAAACACGGATAAACAAAGAAAATACTTTCATACAAGAGTACAAAACAAAACTTAACAAACTTTAACAAAGTACATACACATATAACTATTCACACACAAAATTCAATCTACCACTTATCATGAGGAAGCTACACAGCTAACAACCAAAATTTTAACCATTGGGCTACATACAAACGATTCTTGTCCACTCTCCCACCAGACAGATTAAATTTGGTTTGTGTTGATTATAACTAAACATGTTCACCCAACGTTGTTGGTCCTCTTTTTAGGCACAAAATATACTGTCACGTGATACTGACGCACTGACGTATCGGGGAAACGTTCAAAAGGTTATAAACTTAATCATGTGTTCATTGTCTACAAGCACTTGGCAGAAAACATTCAGAGCATTGATTGTTTGGACTTGTTCAGTCAACTGTGTCAGCATTAACTTACGACGCCAAACATTGTCATTTGATATACTAACACACGGACGTAGCGGGGAACCTACAAAAATTTCTAAGACCAGTCATGTGACTATCCTCTATCAATCAAATCCTATTCAAAACATACTTATTTGAGCTCATGAACTCCCTATACAAACAGGGCAAACTTCAAACACTTGTCACAAGCAAGACGGCTGTGACATAAGCCACGCCTTTCTATTTGAACTTTTTGAAAATCAGTGTAAACTGTGACACCGGTTAAAGCTTCAAATATTTTAATAAAAAATATTTTAACTGTTCTCAATGCATTTTCAACTTCTATGTTTCCTATATATGTGTGTGTGTGTGTGTATACTCTTTTACTTGTTTCAGTTATTTGACAAATGAAAAGAAATAAACATAGTACTAAGTGGTATGTTTATTTCTTTTCATTTGTCTAGCTCGTAAACATCTAGCGTCTTGCTAATTTGAGAAAACAGATTTCGTAGTAAGACAACTTGTCGTCTATTTTTAGCATACAAGGGATCCACATAGTGGCCTCTCTTATTGCTTATATATATATATGTTTTATACTTTTACATGTATACCAAAGCAATGATCTGGAAGATTAACTAGAGCGTCGGACAAAATCTCTTACTGTATTTCGCTTCTGTATGTTTTAATTTCGAACCCTGCTGAAGTAAACTTTATCAGTCATACTTACGGTCAGTAGAACACCAATTCCTACTAATTCCCTCTATTCGGATTCTGCCGTAATTCAGACATCCTATCCAGTTACAAAGCATCACAATGCTTCGGTGTGAGAATATAAAGGACACGCGTGTGTATATAATACTCTATATAGATTTTCATTTTAATCTTAAGAGTGACAATTCACTGAATCTTACAAGTGAATTCCCATCGTCGAAAAATATAAGAAAAATACAACATACACATACTTATATATGTATATACATATATATGAAAGTCTGTGTACAAGACATACAAACATATTAAATTAACCTATTTCTCCGTTGACTGAAAATATGAATAGCTTCAATTAAATTTCGGCTCTTATTGGTATCTCATCATAGGAGAGAAACAATTCCAGGGAAACTAGCAGCCAATCCGTAAGTATGCACAGCAAACAATAGCAAATTTAGTTGCCTCAGAGAATTGGCTACTAATTTGTGTACTATAATAAGTGCTTAGCACTATATGAGAGTTCTTATATATATATATATATATATATATATATATATATTCGCACACATACACACACACAGAGGCCATACAATCGATTTTTCCAACATCGTCCAGCTATCGACATTCCAATAATGTCATATGCATACACATCAAGTACATGCTTGAATGTATGTATAAATACAGAAGTATGTACGGAAAGGCTATTGAATAGAGCGTGATAAATCACGTGACACAAAGCAGTACTGGCGGAAGCCAGAAGGACATTTCTGATTATCGATGCGTAATTGAGATTAAGTAGCCGATGATAAAATCTGTCATTGAAGAGAAGAGGCTTCGGTGAGAGGCGTCTGGTTGAAGGGAGATTATATCAGACTTCATACTAGGTGGTCTAGTCTTTCATCTCTTTTCTGGTTAAACCATTAAGGGGGTAGCTGTATCTTCTGATCTGTCGTCTGCATGACTGGTTTATGCAGACGATATGCGTCTGTGAAAGTGTGTGCATGTGTATGCATAGGTAAAATAGACGGTGCGCAGGATGCTGAGTACATTTTAGTGTTGGAATAGTGATATTAAAGGGGGAAAAAATTAAATAAAGTAAAATGCTAACGTGCAAAGGTAGGCCATGCGATGTCATTGTTTACCTGCCTACATCTCCATACTTGTATGTACATGTGTGTATATAAATGTGTAGGAGAGGGTTATAAAAATATATTATATATTTATATGTGTATATCTTCGCATTTAGTCTAATGTAATATACATTCGTGTTTGCTTGTTTCTTGTTATTTTACAAACCTGCCTATATAACAACCTAACTGTGTAGATAGATACACATGTAAATAGTGCACACATACACATATTTATAAATACGTTTGTATGCGTATATATGTCTATATATGTATATATATATACATATGTATATATATACATATGTATATATATATATATATGTATATATATATATATGTATATATATATGTATATATATATTGTCTGTGTGTGTCTGTGTGTGCATGTGAATGTGTATCTATGTACGTACACACATACACACACATACACACATAAACACACACACACATATACACATACATAGCCAATGGTTATTGTTACCGTTATGGCTAAGTGGAATCATAGATCTGTAGCGATACTTCCATACATTTGTATGAATATATCAAAGCATGCATGAGTGCCAACGTATATGTATGTATGTATGTATGTATGTATGTATACCTATCTAGGTGCACACAGACGTGCGTGTGAGCGTGCATGTGTTTCGGTATGCATGTGTAAGTGTACACACACACACACACACACACACACACACACACACACACACACGCATGCACACACAGAGACAATCATTCACACACTGGTCCGCTGGTATTATGTTATTAGTAATACTTTATTTCTAATATCAAATCACTTTATTTCTGCTGGCTAAGAACATCCAACTACAATTAATGTCGTATGTGGCAACTGCTCTATATAGATGCCGTTCATTCGTTATAGTTGTTGTTGTTGTTGGCACTCCGTCGGTTGCGACGACGAGGGTTCCACTTGATCCGATCAACGGAACAGCCTGCTCGTGAAATTAACGTGCAAGTGGCTGAGCGCTCCACAGACACGTGTACCCTTAACGTAATTCTCAGGGACATTCAGCGTGATACAGTGTGACAAGGCTGACACTTTGAATTACAGGCACAACAGAAACAGGAAGTAAGAGCGAGAGAAAGTTGTAGTGGAAGAGTACATCAGGGTTCGCCACCATTCCATGCCGGAGCCTCGTGGAACTTTAGGTGTTTTCGATCAATAAAAACTCACAACGCCCGGTCTGGGAAGCGAAACCGCTATCCTACGACCGTGAGTCCGCTGCCCTAACCACTGGGCCATTGCGCCTCCACCATTCGTTATCACGAAGTGTCGATTTCAAATCCTGATACTGCTTTACCTTGAAAAAAGGAAAATGAAACAAAGACTCTGACTTGTAGCGAATATATTACTTGTAAAGTAATAGGATCTTTTCTAAAACGGGAGCCACATTTTTCATTAACGAAACACTTTGAAACTTGGGACACTGGTAGAATGTGTCATATAAAACATCTTTTTCTCTTAGTCTTCTTAAAAAAAAAAGAAATCCCTAAGTTATTCCATGTTAAAGTTGTCGTATTTCTGTAATTTCAACCAATCACTGACGTCCATTCAGCCAATATACATTAAGTGCCGACTACATAAACAAACGATTCTGAAACAATTCTATCGGTGATAGGGTTAGGGTTAGGGTTAGGGTTAGGGTTAGGGTAAAACAGCAAATTTAAAAATAAAAAAGCAAAACGAAGCTATGGAAATTAAATACGCTTTACACCGCTTAATCAGCCAAAG
>NC_068985.1:15766264-15766701 GCF_001194135.2 Octopus bimaculoides
GTATTTGTATCTATGCGTGTACACACACACACACACACACACACACACACACACACACACACACACACACACACACACTTAATCAGTCTATCTCTTTAATACACACAAAGATACACAGACATATATGCGTATATATTTTTATATGTAATTGTGTGTCATTTTAACATATTGTTTGCATGCTACTGAAGAATATTTTATGGCATTTTGCAAAGATTAGACCTATTCCACCCACATTTTCACACACATACGTTGCTGTGTGGTAAGAAGTTTGTTCCCCAGCCTCATGGTTCCGGATTCGGACTCACAGCGTGGTATCTTGGGTGAGTGTCTTCTACTATAGCCCTGGACTGGCCAAAGCCTTGTGAATGGATTTGATAGACGGAAACTAAAGGAAGCCCAACCTATATGTATATATATATATATATATATATATATAT
>NC_068985.1:15766919-15782130 GCF_001194135.2 Octopus bimaculoides
TGTGTTTATGTTCGTCTTCTACCATCGCTTGACAACAGGTATTGGTTAGCTAAGCGGTTCTGCAAAGAGAGACTGATAGTATTAGTACCAGTCTTAGATTTTAAAAATATACTGGCATCGATCTGTTCGACGAAACCCATGAAGACAGTGCCCCATCATGGCCGCAGTCCAATGGCTGAAACAAATAACACACACACACACACACACACACGTACGTACTTACGTATGTATGTATATATGTATGTATGTATATATGTATGTATGTATATATGTATGTATGTATATATGTGTGTATGTCATTAGTCAGTTTTATTTCAAGATTTCTTGCCAATAGAGAAAGAGGCAGTTTCTAAGGCTCCTGCATTGGAATTTCAACATCAACAACAGGGTAATTTTGTTTGTATGTATGTATATATATATATATGTGCAGATTCGTATGTTTTGCTTTATGTATGCATTCTCATGCATATAGTTCCATATCTAAACATGCTCATATATATTTAAATGACAAACTTCTGGAAAGTTTTACAGATTTTAACAGTTCCAGTGATGGATTCGATCTGTAATCTTCGAATTAGTTTTCTCCTTTTTGGTTTTGAGAAACCTAATTTCTCAAAATTAGTATTTAGACAGTGTGTTACATATTTCAGTGCCCTAATAATTACAGGTATAAACCTGAACTTGTAATCTGGATTGAGTACCTGCAGATTTGTCAATAGTTCAGCATAAATGTCTCACTTTTTCACTGACCTTCAGCTTTATGTTAACATCCGCTTGGCAGCTAATTTCCACAAGTGTGCACATTTTCTCTTCCCAATCCCAAATCGTTATATCAGGTCTTTTGTGCTTGCATTTTATTGAGGTCTTCACTGGGAAATTCTACCGGTATTCCTTTTTATTATGAGTGGCTATGGCTTCTACCATACTGTGGGTTCTTATGTCTTTATTCACAAGGTGATACTTCCGACGGATTTCATTATAGAGTATCCTAGCTACAACATCATGTTTCATCGGTAGATAATACCATGATGACATTTTCGGACAGCAGCTTATGAAGTGGGTGATATCTTTGATGTTAACTCCACAAAGACTGCATCGGTTGTCACATTTTACTGCTTTTCCTGCATTTCTTTTCCTTTTGTGCATCAGGTACTTGGTTGATATTTCCTGTTCCTGGATTGCAAACGCATACCCTTCAAAGTTAGAGGTTGTAATACAGTTATTGGTCTATGATAGACTTCTTTGATGATCAATATTACTATCATCTCGGAGCTTTCTACTAACATGTCCATGCATAATCTTCCTTTGTATGTATGTATGTATGTATGTATGTATGTATGTATGTATGTATGTATATGTGTTTGTTAATTACAAATACGTATATTTTAATTTGTCTAAATATGTTTTATATTTTTATGCTAGTAATTTCTTAGGCATCCCTTCAGATAGGAGATAATCTGTGAGATAAGTAACCAGGCAAAGCAAACAATCATTGTTGAGTTAACAACGGCGGCCTGAGTTACTGAGTGTGACATCTTAGTCGGCAGAGAGACCGTCTGGAACATATTTCAACAAAAAGTACATCGTTATCAGATTTATCTAATGTAACTGTGCAACCACTTAGAACCGGAAGTTGTTGCAGACGCAGTCTCACTAGTTTGTTATTCGATATATCACGTACTACTGCTTCCAAACGAAAGCAACCAAACAAGAAGTTTTATTTATTTATTTGAAAAAAATAATAGAACAATATCTGAAATAAAGAGAGACATTTGCAAACGAAATACTGTATGGAAATGTTGAAGAAAATCTGTCGTCACACAAATACAATGCAACTACAGTAATTAGCTTTGAGCGAGCCCCAGTGGCTGGAACTATTATTTTGTAGTTAAGAGTCAGCTTTAGAAGATGAATATTTGATCACGGACAGTCAGTAACTTCTTTGTTGAATAACTGTTAATGCTGTAAAAGGCAATCTCATGAATTAATGTGCGTTGCCGATGGCAAATAATTCTATATTATAGAAATCATGATTTTCTGGTGTTGCAGTTATGAATTTTCTTATCGGCGATGTTATGAAAATATCGATCCATATTATTTGAAACCAAGGTGTAAGTTCCCTAGCAACAGCTTCAATCCATGAGATTTGCTAAAGATCAAGAACAAGATTACTAAGGATTAAACGACTGAATTTTTTCCCCCATTATTTTCTTGTCGCCACGATATTTTATATTAATTTGTGAGTTCTTACTTTCTAAGAAGTCTTTAACTTCCGCCTGCCATCACGTAGACCTGCAGGCACTGTTGGATTACTAAGTGTCTTCAAGAAGACTGGCAAGACACCCCTCTACAGGACACCGATGTTTATCGAAGAGCAAAACAAACAGGTTGGTATTAGTGTCAGTGGCATTGCAAGTGTTGCTTTTAGACTGCAAAGACGTCTTTCCCGATCTTCTAACAGTTTCGCCAACCGACCTCGGGAAGTGAAAAAGTCTTTAACGTTTCGAGCCTACGCTCTTCTACAGAAAGGAACACAGAAAGAAACAAGGAGTGAAAATAAAGGAGAGAAATATATATATATATATATATATATATATATATATATATATGTATATATACATATTTATATATATATATCCCCAATGGTTGTTATATTCTTTTGATAACATAATAGGTTAAATAGGATGATGTCTACATTACAACAACAACCAATAATATGTTGTGCATGTATAGTAATATTACGATCATGAAATTAGCATTAGCTTATCTCACTCCTTTTCGTGGAACCCCTACGAACCTTTTGCAGAACGCTAGGGTTCCAGAGCACTCCGGTTTAGAAACGCTGGTGTAGAAAGTCAGAACAATCACTGCAAAAAATTCTATTCAAGATCCTAACGGTTCTGCCAATTCTCCGCTTTTTCCTTGGACGAAACCACCACCACCACCACCACCACCACCACCACCACAGCAACAACAACAAATGCTGCAGCAACAACAACAAGAGTAACAACTATCTTACAGTAGTAATCTAGTTGAACAAAGCCACACATTTACAAGGAAAGTAAATATTCTATCAAAGCGGCCTCGGTTCCTGACTGGCACTCGTTTTCTTGACGAAGAAATAGAAGAAAAGACAAGAAAATTTGAATTAAGAACATAATTGAAGTAAATTGACTCAAATAAGTTTGATTTAGCAGACACAAACAATTTCGTTAAGATCACGAAGCTTGACATGTTTCAAGTAGACCGGAAATTCTACTTGGCAACGTCTTTCGCATGAACATTAGCGGCATAACTAAAATAAAATGGTTCCGACTGATTGGCACTACCGAAACGGTTTCTCAACTTTATGCAAACTTCTCTCCAGAAGGAAACAATATAAATTAAAAAACGTTTAAATTATCAAATTGAAGAACATAAGCGGACAGCTGTATGTAACAACCAAATAAGAACGTAAAAGCTTATTTAATTTTCTTTTTGTTTAGCCTTCAACTGCTAACAAATGCGTGCCAACGCCGAGGCTCAACATAATCCCTCCACCTGCAATAAATAACAACCAAATTGCCCTTAAATTAGACAGTTTTGAAATTGAGGGATACGTTTGATGATGAAGTTCAACGCAAGGTCTCAGAGAATGCTTTATTCTGTTAAGACTGACGTGGACCGATACAAAAGCACCTCAGTAAATATTAACGATTTTTTGTATTTCTTTAGTGATTAGGATTAAGGCCGTTTTAATTAGCGTTTAAGGAATGCTGGTAGCGTATTATAATATTGATCTCAGGGTTATGTTAGGCAAAGTGGACCATTTAACAACTTGAGAACAGAAAGTAGTTTGAACTGCCAGACGATCTCGCCGCGCTTATGAATGTTATAAATATTACTTTCTTCTATGTACAAAATCTTATATTGCTGCAGATGAGAAATTATGAAGTTGATACATTACAGTGTTATCCATTATAACTACTTTTTACAACGTTTATGTTGATACAAACTACCTTTATTTCAATTAGATCTGAAAATAATGAAAGATTTATGAAAATAATTTTGTCATTATTAAGCTGGTATATGGGATATAAATTGACATGAAATTATGATGGAGCGTTCTGATTTAGATTCCATTAATACAAAAGATTTGTTTCATAGAATGAAGTCTGATTTCAGGCTGGTTATCAGTCAGAAGTCTTATGAAAGAATGCTTACGTCTGCATTACACAAATGAAATCTTTTATTTGATATTTGTTTTTTATGGTTTCAGCCGGGAAGAAGAGTCAATGTATATGACCATCTCATACTCTCCCTTCGAAACTGATGAGACCGAATTGGTTAATGTTCAGTTGACATTAAGGGGAAAATGTGGGTTAGAAGGAAATTCTAGATAGTTGTTGTCCTGAGGAAGGCAGACAGAGTGTAGGGGTTACATAAGGGTTTATATGGAATGTACGGAAGTTTCATAAAAAGAGAGGGGTAGAGATGGATGGGCACAGGTGGAGTTGTATGCAATTAGCCATATCTTAGGAGCAGAGACCGTTCTAGGAGTAGTTGAAAAAGAAGAGTGAAGCGATGTTATGTGTGTTAACTTAGGTTTCAATGATGTTAGTGAGTCTGTCTTGATCAACCGGATTCTAAATAAGACTGTATCTTTTGATTACAATCCTTCAACATTCGTACTTGTAGAAGTAATGCTGTCGCTGATAATTATTTTACTGTTGGCCTTATATTAGTTATACAAAAGCTTCCATGGATCACATAAGTGACTTAAGTACATTTTTGATCCAGCTAGAAATAGAAACCATATCGTATAAAGCAAGTTCTTGCTGATGATTGATCTGATGATCTCTGCCGCCTACGATGGACATTCTAATAATAATGATCATAAGTTTTATTATAATCGAAGCCAATATGTAATATGTAATATGATAATCCAAAACTAATGTCATTTATTTACAACATTCCATACAAATGATGTTCTTCATTATTGACTTAATTGATTTTATATGTAGAGAGTCATTAATGATGCAGATACGAAGGTTCATTGTATTGTCTAAATGAACAGAAGCCTAACTTCTATCTAACCTTTCATATATGTATGTACGTGTACGTACAGACACATGAATGCGTACATAGAAAGATACGTGCATACATTCACACACAACACACACAGAGGCAGACAGAACAGACAAACAGACAGAAAGACAGATAGACACAAACACACACACGCACACACACACACACACACACACACACACACACACACACACACATACATACACACATACACACACATACACACACACACAAGGCAAGTTCTACACATATTTTGAAGCATGGAGATTGGCAATAAATCTATCTATGAAGTACATTAAGTGCAATTTCTAATTTCTCGGCTAAAAGTCAACGAATCTCTCTACTGTGCTGACATCACTGCTGCGCCGCCTTCGGCAGAGGCACGGTTCAATTCTAGTGGTTCCTTTTATTAATATTTTTTGTATGAGGGGAATTTGCTCTTTATACACGGTTGGCCAAAAGTCACCCGACAGTAAATCAAAATTCCATAAATACTATCTGTAATTCTGTATTGACTCAAATGGAAAAATGTGTCGCTTAAGGACTTCAGTTTGAACAATTTTCATGATGTTTCATACTTAGATGCTTTTTTAAAATTCATTCAGTTGTTAAACATAGATAAATCTTGGAATTAAATGGTTTTGATTTACTGTCAGGTGACTTTTGGCCAGCCCTGCATAATAAGGTATTGCTTAGAACGACATTTGCATTTAGGTAACTTCGTATATATATGTATATGTGTGTGTATGTGTGCGCGTGTTTGTGTGTGTAGGTATATGTGTATGCATGCAAACACACAAAGATACATACATACAAACATACATACATGCGTACATACGGCTCGGATATATAGTGGAAGGCACTTGCTCAAGGAGCCGTGCAATGGCACTGAACCTCGAACCACGAAGCTGCAAAGTGACCTTCTTAACCACACAGCCCTACTTGCGCCTATGTGAGGTCAAGGGAAAAATTCAAATTTCAAATCTACGCATTTATAGTTGGGGGTTAAAGAAAAACAAAAACAAGAGCACTCAGAGAGCGCAAACATCCGCCAAGGCAACACCAACGTCCTCTCAACGATTAGCCAGAGATGATTTTTAAAATGAGAATATCTGAAATAAACTTGATTGCTCTCACAAACGAGAATACTAAAAATGAACCCGACTGCTGTCAAAAATTAAGTAAAATACCTGAAAAATAATCCAGAATCCTTGTCCGGCACCGGATCGATTCCCAAATCTAATCAGTTTGTGCCAGTCACGAGGCCAAACATCCCCCAAAGTTTCATCCGAATCCATCCAGCGGTTCTCGAGTTACCTTGTCCACGAACAAACAAACAAATACGACTGAAAAAACAATACCTCCGCATTCGCTAAGGCGAAGGTAATAAATAGCGAGAGAAATTACTCTAAGTAACATAGGAGGACAGAAAGGAGAAAAGAAATGAAAAACTAATGGCATGAATGACTGAACATCACCATAGAAGTGTGGGGAACATTCATAGAAAATAATGCTAGTAACAGCTCTTATTTGAAAAGAACATAAGACATACAGTAGGCTACACGTTTAAGGAGTTCCTAAGACAGTCATAGTAATAGAAATTTATAGAAAGCTTTATGGTTTGTTTTTATGCTTTCCATAGCTCTGTTCTCTCTCTCCCTGTCTCTCGCTCCCCCTCCCTCTCTCTGTGTCTCATTTTCTTTCTCGCTCTGCTCTTTACTATTCATGGAATAGTTTGATTTCCAATTTTTCGATTTCTAAGTGTCCGCCTTAAATTAGACTTCTCCTTATCCGTCAGTTGCCTTCTGGTTTGAGACTTTTCCTCTGCGTCTCATAAGGGTTTTCCTGTCTCTAGGTGTTTTGTTTGTCGGTATGCTGGCTTCTCTTTCTGGGGTATATTTAGTGAATATGGCTTGCACTGTTGACATAAACTGACTGAATTTTAAGTCAATGTCTTGCATAGACAGAATATCGGACTAGTTTTGATTGTGGATCTCTTTACGGCTTGATTTTCATCCTGCTTTATTGAAATTCAAGTTTGGCATGGCTTGAGTCCCCTTGATAGAATAGCCAGCAGTTCGCTTAAGACTATACATTGTTAATTCAGTTTATGGTAACCTTCACATTATGGATATGATTCACAATATTCGTGAAGCAGAGATCCAAGATGTCGTTACCCTGGGGTTGGCTGGAGTATCACTTATTCCATGAACAGCATATTAGAAAGTTTAAGTAACGACTCTACATTCCTTTGTTTCTGTTTCCAGAGAGGATGTGGCCTTCAAGCCATTCAACACCTGGGAGGTTGAAGTCACCCAGGAGGTGTATATTGATGTGTTGGTCTAGGCTTCTTAATACTTCTATGTATTTGAGGTTACCTCCAAATTCGCCATCGTATATAAAAATAACTTTTTTCTCTGTGTATATACGGCAGAAACATGATTTTAATATACAGAGTAGACGTTTTCTTGAAATTTTAAAATTCCATTATTTTCTCAGATATGAAACTTCAATGATGTTCAAACAATAGCTCTTTCTCATATTATACTCGTCCCATTTGATTTTCAAAATACAGACCGTTACTTTCATTACATCTTTTTGCATAAGCTTTCCCATTAGAGGTTCTTCATCTTTGTGATTTTCATTTACTGTTTTTAGAAATTTTTTTTTTAATATCATTGCTTATTTCTGTCTCATGCATTTTAGCAGCTTGTGCGCGCGCGTGCACTTGTGCGCTTGCATGATTAGTGCAAATAGAAACAGGGTTTCTGAAGGGAGTGATTACATTGTTTAATCACTGCTGAAATTATCTTTATTGTGAAAGCAACCCCTTTGTATTATACTCAACTATGGCGATCTCTGCTTTATTTGTTATATCTATTTAATTATCATTTTTACATAGACTCAAGTTAATTCTGATTGAACAAGCCTATAATAAAAGACGTTCCATCCCTAAACGTACCGTCTTTTCTTCATACGCAGTGCATCCAGGATTACGTTACTCAATGTGTCCTTTCTTTTCCAAGACAATAGGGTATAGTTTAAAGATTTGGATCTAGTTCAAAACGGGGGCACCAGTATTTTCTTAACGAAACACTTTGAAACTTGGGACACTGGTAGAATGTGTCATATAAAACATCTTTTTCTCTTAGTCTTCTTAAGAAAAATTATTATATTGCAATTTATTTCATGTTAAAGTTGTATTTCTGTAATTTCAACCAATGACTGACGTCCATTCAGCCGAATACATTAAGTGCTGACTACGTAAACAAACGATTCTCAAACGATTCTGGCGGTGATAAAATTATTATTTCCTTGTCAAAAAATGGCTGAAGCATATTGGCAGTAGCTAATAAACCTTTCTATTATAAGCACAAGGCCTGGTTTTTGAGGGAAGGAGCAAGTCAATTAGGGTTAGGGTTAGGGTTAGGGTTAGGGAAAACGAACACACGTGTGTTGCCTCTCTGCAAAATGTCAGAAGTAATGGAGATTAAATACGCTTTACACCGCTTAAACTGCCAAAGGAGTAACTGTAAACAGCTGAATACTTGTCAGTGATTGGTTGAAATTATCGAAATAAGACAATTTTTTACATGAAATCAATTCGAATACAAAATTTTTTTTCTGTTCTATAACACAAAATAGATAAGTATACGAAGTTTGAAAGTCTTTCGGTACCAAAAACACTACATAAAACATAAATGAAAACTGGTGCCCCCGTTTTGAACTAGATCCAAAGATTTTACTGGCATCTCTAGCAGGTCGAAAGACCACGTTCAGGCTCACGTTTTGCTCTGAATGATGATCTTAACCACATGGTTGTTATTGTTGTTCAACTCCTGATCATTTTCGATCCAGCAGCAAATATATCGTCAATGTCGTTTCAGCGCTACCGTCCTCTCCAGTTAGCAGAAAGTGATTTATCTAGGACTACATTACATAATTTATTCTTGATTTTTAACCACAAATATAGGATTAGGGTTAGGGAAACTTTGCTGCTATTTCTTACAGATGATACGGCCTCGTTGACTCGAACAACCGAATGAAGGCTCTGTCATTGAATTGTGTAAATCTAGAATAGTTATGATATCTATATTGGTGGTAACCTATGACATATGGTGGTTATTTACACAAAGTGTATTGCTATGCTAGACCTAATACTCTAGCGTGAGTGTTAATCAAAATTAAACGCTCAAACTTCAAGTTACTTTTATTTCTGTACACACGACTTCAGCCTGGTTGAATTTTTGATTTTGTGTTTCAATTATTAGACCTGACTACATATATGTCCAGATTTTATCATGATACAACAACAACAACATTTTTAGAAAGCAAAACATTACTACATTTGGTAGATGTGTAACGGGTACATTACTGGCGGAATATATGTTCTGGTTGTAAACTCAATTTTAAAAGCATTAAAAATATCAAATGACAATTATTTTGTATATTAGTTACAGAACATTCGATAAAAAAAAAAGTATCGATAAAATTAAGAAACAAAAGAAATGAATAAATAAAAACACTGTTTCCATGACAATCAGAGAGCAATATTTTGATAAAGTGTCTGTTATTTATCTTAAAAACATGGTTAGGAAAAAAAAAAAAAAAAGATAGAATGGAAGAAGAAAATGGGAGAAGAAAAAAGATGTTAATTGCTTCAACAACATTTGAATTACATTCGTGGCTTGAGTGAAGCTGAGTGAGTCCTTTGAAAAAAATTAAATATAAATATAAAAAAAGAGTTACATTAGAATATTAGCATTGGAAGGGTTATTGTCCATCTATTACATTATTATGTTCGTGGATAAACAGCTGAATACTTTCAATATGGCTGCCACATAAGCTCGTTCGGATTATTCTTATCATCTTACAGATTATCGTCCAACAAATACAGAATTGAATGAAATATCGATTGTTGTTCCCCATCTCTATTCAAACTGCATCAAAAATAATCACTTTCCCGTGATATAGCGGGCATACATCATAAATATCTATTAAAACGATTTTCTAACAGATACAGAATGCATGAATAATAATCGCCTCCACGAAATGCTGTCGTTCGGTGGGTTAGGACTGGGATTGAGCAGAGCAGAGTGGAGCAGAGTGGAGCTGTGTGGAGCGGTGTGGAGCGGAACATAATCATAAATCTGAAATCCTAAATTACATGTTGAAGAGAGCTCTCTCAAGACGCTCTCCGACTCCGACTCCGACTCCTTAAAAGCTCCATGCCATTAGGCTGCTAATGTCGTATTGCCGTAACTACCATTAACTTTCTACATTATTATTATTATGTCAACAACAAATGAATGCAACGATGGTTACTATTTTACCGCCACCACCACTTTCCCCACCAAAATCAGCACCACAACTACCATCATCATCATCATCATCATCATCATCATCATCCAAACGACGACAACGACCACCACCACCACCAACAACAACAACAACAACAAAGCAGACGATGGAGACTGCACACAATAGCAAGTCTTTCCAGAAATATCAACCAAATCTCCCTCAAATTTCACCTTAGTGTCTGTAAAATGGATAACTCATTCCATAATGTATTCCCAGTTACAAAACAACAACAACAACAATAAAAAAAAACTGGATGGTCACAGATTAGTGGAAAGGATTTGTTTATTCGTTCAGACAAGAACAATACCACGATTCCCGGATCCAACGACTAAGTTAATGAAAGAGCCTCTACGAAGTTAGGTGGGCGTTTGACCGGCAAAAATTAGGAGCCAAATCTCATTCAAATTAGGTCTCAGATGAGGAATCAGATGCTTTCGAGCTGACCCTTCTTCGTCTGACGGCAAAAAATGTGTTTTAACTGCATCCTTAATGGAATCCTTAATATAAAGCGTCTGGGGAAAAGATAAACGATTTGATCGTAACCACAACACGTTCGTTCGAATTTTGTGATCGAGGTTGATCTAAAGTCAAAACAACAAAAACTACCACCACCACCACCATCGCCACTACTACTACTACTACTACTACTACTACTACTACTACTACTACTACTACTACTGCTGCTGCTGCTGCTGCTGCTGCTGCTACTACTACTACTACTACTACTACTACTACTACAGCTGCTGCTGCTGCTACTACTACTACTACTACTACTACTACTACTACTACTACTACTACTACTACTACCACCACCACCAAAATACTGCCTTCCATTCCTAAACGCTGATGTTTACTATATCGGAGTACCTATTGATAACTAAGTATCGATCGAAAGCGAAATGTATTGGAGATGGTCAGTGTACAATGTCCTTGTCTGAATTCGAACCATACCGAATAATGATGGGTTCTTTTTATTACCTTCTTACAAAGGTATATAATTCATGGAGGAGATATTTTATTCAATTTATATCAGAACATGACGAGTACTTATTCTATATGGCCCCCTAGAATGATAAAAGCAAACGCAACTCCCAAAGGTACCTGAATTCAGAACAAGAAGGCTTTCAAAAATACATTACAGTATTTCACCCGGTTCTTCACGACTTAAATGCACTGAATTATAATGTCTACTCATATTCCTTTCTACTCTAGGTACAAGGCCCGAAATTTTTGGGATGGGGGGCCAATCGTTTAGATCGACCTCAGTTCGCAACTGGCACTTAATTTATCAACCCCGAAAGGATGAAACGAAAGTCGACCTCGGCGGAATTTGAACTCAGACGAAATACCACTAAGTATTTCGCCCGGCGCGCTAACGTTTCTGCCAGCTCGCTGCTTTTTTATCGATTCATACTGTTTACAATCAGCGCTTAGTATGCCATCTTATTTATTTCTGTGATATTAAACTATAATTAGAAACAATTGAGATACACTCGTTTCAAATTAGTGCAATTTGTTCATTTCTCCCTTTACAATGTTTTGTAAAGTGTCACACGTTGAATTTGGCAGCTCTTAAAGAAAACTTCAATATTGAAGGATGCCAGGATATAATTAAACTGTTTTATTTTATAGAAAATAGAACTAAAATAGACCGAATGAATGGAACAAAGAAAAAGGTAGTAAAAGCAATATAAAAATTATAGATTAAAGAGCGCTGAAGACCACGTTTAAAGGACACTTGAAGTTATATTAAATGTTACAGTGTAAAGAGACATCAATTTAATGTTAAAGATTTTAACAGAATATAAAAGGACGTAAACATCATTTCAAGGAACATTACAAATATACAGATTGAAATATTGGTTTCGAATTTTGGAATAAGCTAGAAATTTCTGGTGGAAGGGGTTACTTGATTAGACCGATCCCAGTGTTCAACTGATACATATTGTGCCAACCTTCTACAGGATAAATGGCAATGTCGATCTTAGCGGAATTTGAACTCAGTATCGCTAACCATTTTGTCCAGCGTGATAAATATTCTGCAAGATCGCTACATTAATGTTGAATGAAGTATTAAATTTTACACCAGTTAATATAATGAAAGTAACACTAAGTTTTATATAGATGTTTTCGATCTAGTTTGGATTCTTTGCAATCAAATTTGAATTCCTTGCCATCAAATTTGATTGTAAAGAATCCAAACTAGATCGAAAGCATCTATAATTCAAAGAAAACTTAGTATAAAGTTAGAACGATATATTAGAGATAGGATTAGCAACAGTTAAATTTAGGGGTTAGCAACAGTTGCATTAAAGAGTAAAATTAGAAAAAAGCATCAAATAATCCGACAAATGGGAACTGCTGATCTTCAAAAGGGAACTAAGTATATATAATCGATAGAGGAATAACGAACTACTTTCTGATTATTTCTATTTTTGTTCTTCGGAAGAGAAACCATGGAAACAGCTCGAACGTAAATATTCAATAGCTAAGAATTGTGAAGATCTTGCTGAGTAAGATAATTGCTGGGGTTTCTGGAGACTATTGATCGTAGAATTTATCAATAAATACCATTCTCTATCGAATACTTTAAAACTACTATTAATCTATTTTGAAAAAAAAAAAAAAGAAATTGTTCGTCATTTCAACAAAAATTCATTCGGTAAAGATGACAGAGACAAAAGAGAAGAATTATGTCTTGGGAGAAAAATTACTAAATTTGTATTGATTTTTAGAAAAGGTATGAGGTTCAACATTTCTAGGGAAATGGGAAATGAAGTTAGGTGACGCTTTTGCTATTCCCAAAATTCTTATTAGCATAACTGAAGGGAAAATATAAAGGCCGGAAATGCAATCTGGCTGTAGAAATGGTTCTCCAGAGGATTTTGCCATTATGTTACGTTATTGCTCAGAGCATGCATTTCACAAAAGAGAAAAAAAAAGGTTAAATTCAATGTGAGCACGATGTTTCCCCACGAGTCAAATTCAACATAAATTTAAGGTTACTGTTCATATGTTGAGAGAAATCAATTGCGAAAACTAACAGATATCAATTCCAATCTAAATCTAAATTTATATCAAAAGTTCACATACAGGCGCAGGAGTGGCTGTGTGGTAAGTAGCTTGCTTACCAACCGCATGGTTCCGGGTTCAGTCCCACTGCGTGGCACCTTGGGCAAGTGTCTTCTACTATAGCCTCGGGCCGACCAAAGCCTTGTGAGTGGATTTGGTAGACGGAAACTGATATATGTGTATGTATATATATATATGTGTTTGTCTCCCCAACATCACTTGACAACCGATGCTGGTGTGTTTACGTCCCCGTAACTTAGCGGTTCGGCAAAAGAGATCGATAGAATAAGTACTAAGCTTACAAAGAATAAGTCCTGGGGTCGATTTGATTCGACTAAAGGCGGTGCTCCAGCATGGTCGCAGTCAAATGACTGAAACAGGTAAAAGAGAAAGAGACCCATTAATAAATATTTTGTTTTACTGGACAACAATTCAACGAAAAAACTTGATCGTCGTTCATTTAGTGATCAAACCTATCCGTGAGAATAAGACTGGTGAGATGTGATTAAGTGATTAAGAAACGCATAGTAATTCAAGGTTTTAAATATTGGAATTTCCATCATTCCTAAATAAAAGGGAACTTAACCGGCTTTGTTTTCTCAACTGTTAATCCTCAACGTTCAGTGAAAATAAGAAATGTATCATGGATAATCTCAGAACCATTTAGATGGTTATAAGTGGAAATATTTCATATCGTATTTAGTAAGGAATAGGTGTTTGTCCTTAAGTAGAGGTTCATCGTCACTTACAATAGTTGTCTTTTCATAGTGAACATATTTGCCGATTATTTAACATTCACTGTAAAACGTGTCAGAACTGAATCCGGTAATAGTAAATATAAGAAGATTCTGTAAAATGTGTGCATTTTTATGAGCGTGATGAGAGAGAGAGAGAGAGAGAGAGAGAGAGAGAGATAGAGAGAGAGGGGAGATAGAGAGAGAGAGGGAGAGAGAGAGAGAGAGAGAGAAAGAGATAGAGAGATAGAGAGAGAGACAGAGAAAGAGTAGGAGAGTGTTAGTGAGTGAGAGGGTGAGAGAGAGAAAGAGAGAGTATATAGCGTATATCTGCATCTGTGAATGTCTTTTATGTATGTTTGTATGTATGTATGTATGTATGGATGGATGTCATTATTCAGTTTATTTCAAAATTTCTTGCCAACAGAGGAAGAACCGGTCTCTAACCTAGATCCAAGGCTCCTTCACTGGAATTTCAACAACAACAACAGGGTATTTTTGTATGTATGTATGTATGTATGTATGTATATGTGAAGATTCGTATATTTTATGTATGTATTCTCATGTATATAGTTGCATGTCTACACATGCTCATATATATTTTAAAGATAAACCTCTGGAAAGTTTTACAGATTTTTATAGTTCCAGTGATAGATTGGATCTGTAGTCTTCGAATTAGCTTTCTCCTTTCTGGTTTTGAGAAGCCTAATTTATCAAGATTGGTATTTGGGCTGTGTGATACATATGTATGTATATATATATATATGTACATATTCATATATATGCATATATATATATATATATATATATATATATAAGTAAACTCTGTAATCGTTACCAATATAGCATAAGATTTCACCTCAAAAAATCTTTAATTAGATTCCTTAAGGATCGTTCTCTTTGTTTATATATCCAAAGTTTCAAATTTATACATTTAAAAAAGAGATTTAACACCGAAGTTTATGTATCCATGTATT
>NC_068985.1:15782469-15784803 GCF_001194135.2 Octopus bimaculoides
ATATATATATATATATATATATACATACACACACATATATATATAAATACGTGGATATATGTATATATGTATATATATATATGTGTGTGTGAGTGTGTGTGTGTGTGTAAATCTATATACATATATATGTATATATGTGTGTGTATCAATATATATATATATATACTTATATATATACACGTGCATATATATATGTGTATATATGTATGTATGTATGAATATATATACATATTTGCGAAGGTTCGTGGCTTAGTGGTTAGGGTATTCGGCTGGCGATCGTAGGGTCGCGAGTTCGATTCCCGGCGGTGCGTTGTGTTCTTGAACAAGACACTTTATTTTCACGTTGCTCCAGTCCACTCAGTTGGCAAAAATGAGTAGTACTTGTATTTCAAAGGGTCAGCCTTGTCACAGTCTGTATCACGCTGAATCTCCCTGAGAAGTGTGTGAAGGGGTACGCGTGTCTGTGGAGTGCTCAGCCGCATGCACGTTAATCTCACGCACAAGCTGTTCTGTTGATCGGATCAACTGGAACCCTCGTCGTCGTAAGCGACGGAGTGCCAGTTTAGTTATATATATATATATATATATATATATATATATTTATATGTTTAAGCATATATATATATCTATACATGGGTATGTATGTATATACGCATATATAAACACTTGTATATGTTTGTGTGTATGTGATTACATGCAAAAGCATACATAATTGCACACACACACACACACACACACACAATTTTTCCATTAAATATAATATTAATTTTCTCCCAGCTATTACGTTAAGGCGGCGAGCTGGCAGGAACGTTAGCACGCCGGTTGAAACGCTTAGCGGTATTTCGTCTGTCTTTACATTCTGAGTTCAAATTCCACCGAGGTCGACTTTGCTTTCATCATATCGATTTCGATAAATTAAGTACCAGTTTCATACTGGGGTCGGTCTAATCAACTGGCCCCCTCCCCCAAAATTTCGGGCCTTGTGCCTCGAGTAGAGGAGACTATTACCATTGGTTTATCATATCTCGTCTGTCTATTAAATTAGATTTTATCTTCTCTGTTTAATAGTGACGCATACTGAAAAAAATCTATAAAACCCATTCGGCTGTACCGTTGCCTTTAATTCTTATGATTTAGAATTCGTAAGTTCAGATAAGTAATGCGTCTAATTTTTTCACTCTAGAGTACTATCAAGTAATAGGATTGAACACCAAATCACGTAAATGCAAAACAAACATTTTAGCTCCACAGCCATGTTAATAATAACTATAATAATTTAATATGGGTTTCAAATTTTGGGACAAGGCCAGTAATTTCGGGTGAGTCAGTAAGTTGATTCCATCGGCCTAAGTGATCAACTTGTTCTTATTTTATCGATCCTAGAAAATAAAAGACAAAGTCGACCTCGGCAGAATTTCAACTCAGAACGTAAGCGTTTTTTTCATCGCGGAAACGGGCGAAATGCAGCTAAGCGTTTTGTCCGTCGGGGAAACGGGCGAAATGTCTCTAAGCCTTTTATCCGTCGCGGGATGCCCTATATAATAACTAAATATTAACTATAAAAATTAAAATTCGGCTTATAATTATTTTTCTAAAATGAACTTCCATCCTTACAGCTACATGAAATTATTGAGAGGTGACATCTCCGGTTCTTCGGATTTGCGATTACAATGCCGCAAGACAGATTCTTTAAGCCAAGGCAACCGGCAGGAAACCTAGGGCTAGATGAAGAACGCGATGGTTAGATAATACCCATAGCCCCAATGGGTCAGATTTGGAAACCCAATGAAGGAAGTGCCTGAGGAGTCTACCTCCATGATCCGCGCAGAAATAATGGGCAGAGAAGAAGGATAACTGGCTGGCTGGCTGGCTGGCTGGCTGGATAGATGGATAGCGTAACTTTCAATTGTCTGCTTTGATATACTTTAAACCATGATAATGATGTCGTTATTATCAACTGACTTTAGAAATATTATCGTTATTTTTTGTTGTTTACTTTTATTTTTTTCTCTAATTAATTGTTTTGGTCCAACTTATACTCTTGTATATATCATAAAGTTCATATTGACTCGGATTTACAATAGATTTGATTCTACTCTTAGTACTGAGTGAACCCCTTCAGCAATGTTAGGTACTCTTAAACTAGTTTTACAAGAAAATATAACATTTATGTGTGTGCGTGTGTGTGTGTGTGTGTGTGTGTGTTTGTGTGTGTATGTGTGTGTGTGTGTGTGTGTGTGTGTGTGTGTCAGTGTGCGTGTGGTGTACATGTGCACGTACGTATATATGTATGTGTGTACATGAACAGAGTGGTAGAGATAGAGATAGATATAT
>NC_068985.1:15787309-15789520 GCF_001194135.2 Octopus bimaculoides
TGTGTGTGTGTGTGTGTGTGTGTGTGTGTGTGTGTGTGTGTGTGTGTTTAAAAGCAAGGCAGGACGAGCATCTCAGGTAATTTAGAGTATTTAATTAAAGGTGAATCAAAAAAAGGAGAAGTAGAAGAATTCATCTATTTAATTACCCTTTGATAGCCTCCACACTCCACTTTGCCAAAACCTTAACCCCTGACCTCTCACCCGAAATAATCCTAACGGAGAATAACACCGGCCTTTTACCTCTTATTTTTGTTTTTCTTTATTTCCTTTCTCATTCTTTATATTTCCATTATTTATCCTCTTTACTCGCTTTATATTTTTATCCTTATCTTTATCTCTATTATTCCCTCTTTCTTTTTTCTCTTCTCTTCACTGACTCACAACCTGTCCCCCCGCTTTCACTCTGATTTACTTCTTTATTATAACGCTTTGGTCTATCTAACTCTCTCTCTCTCTCTCAAATTATATACCCCTGCTGCTCAATTTCCTAACACTGTCTGAACGTTAACTGCTAGATCTATTCCTTCAATCTGAATACATCACTCAAACTACTGCTTGGATATTCCTGAGATTATACTGAAGGAGGCCATTGCGCCTCTACGACATATATAAATGTTATAAGGTTTTAATGTAAAGCTAGTTTAAGAATATGTAGTATTTGCTCTTGGTGTTCGCTCAATACTAAGAGTAGAATCACATCTATTGCAAATCCTACTCAATATGAACTTTATGATATGCAGAGGTGAATTAAATAGACAGAAAAGTAATTACCAAGAAAAAGTAAAAACTAGGTGACCTCATCGGTGTTGGTGCCACTTAAAAAAAGCAGCCACTATACTCTGTTAAGTGGTTGGCAGGTCATCTAGGTGAATATATTGTCGTCTAAATTACGCAAAAATGAAAATAGTACTGCCATCTCATTTTAACAGATATATATACCATGTTATTTTCCATTCAAGTATAGCAGTATCTACCTGATGATCATTAAAATGCATTTCATGGTGAATAAGATACGCTCCAGTATAATCTTAATAGACGTTAAAATATACTGCTATAATATTTTCATAAACAAGCTTTATAATATAAATGTACATCGATTATAATGTCGAAATACATTATATTATGCCATTCTCATTGTCAATAAAATACTTTATTATCACAAGTGCATTACTATTAAAAATACCTAAAATCCACATCTTCAGATAAACTTTTATTGAAATATGCATAAATATATAAATATATCACCGACATTGCTTTACTTTCTAAACGAAAAGAAATGATACAGTTATCAAAGAAAAAAGACTTCATTTAACTAATTAACGTTAGCGAAAATACGTTAAGTTGATTTTAAATGATGTTCATATTTATTGAGATTAAACCTCAATTGAATATTCATTTTAGTTCAATGCTAAAGTATCAGTGAAATGTATTTTGATGACCGCCTTCTTCATTAATATTTATAGCTCATCGTTGAAATGCTATTGAATGGAGATATGAATTATTCAATGTTTTATATCCATGTTATCACTGACGTTAGCATGAAATTCGAAGGGTTAAAGAACCACAAAAAATTTTCCATATGGATTTAATGTTTTTAAAAAGTTTGTATTGCCTCTGCTTTAATTCTGGGTTCCATGCTCGATTCGACAGGGCGAATCTGTTGTAAGAAGACTTCTGGCTTAGTTTCAGGTGACGGAAATTTGACAGACGGAAACAAAGCGCACGCACACACACATGTACGCACAGCCACATACAAACATACATATGTATGCTCTTTTACATGTCTATTTGGTTCATTCACTACGCTGGAGCGTCGCTTTAATGGGTTTTAGCCGGTTGCATCAGACATAATACTTATTTATATTAAAATCGGTACTTATTTTAACAATCTCTGCTGTACCATACGGTTAGGTTGCAGGATAGAGAAACCGATACAGTTTTCTCAAAGTGTGTTTCATAAAAACTCCGTTTGATAAAACATATAGTTAGATATACATACATTTATAAATACATATTCATACACACACACACAGACACACATATCATACACACACACACACACACACATTCATACACATACATTCATACACATACATATACACATATTCACATATCATACACACATATCACACACACACATGTAAATTTGTATATATGAATATATGTGCATATATATATATATATATATATATATATATATATATATATATA
>NC_068985.1:15789662-15796222 GCF_001194135.2 Octopus bimaculoides
TAAATATTCGAAAATAATAATAAAAGGGTAAAATTAATTAAATTAATTAATTAATCAATCAATTAATTAATGATTTTACCAAGTAGATCGGTACGTTAAAATAACCTTTATAGGTAAAAGGTGGACGTAATGTACCTTGACTTTGCAAAAGCTTTTGATAAAGTTGATATTCCACAAACTGTGTGATCTTGGGATAGCTGGAAAATTTGGAGTGGTTACTTGACTTTCTGAAGGATAGAAGTCAGGCAGTGGTGGCCAATGGTGCCACCTCAAAGGAAACATAAATAGTGAGTGGTTAGCCACAGGACACTGTCTTAGGACCACTGCTTTTCATAGTGGCCCACTCAGATATACCCTCAGCTGCCCGGATAGCCACGCTTGCTAACTACGCAGACGGCACGAAAGTCTCACAGAAAATACAAAACCCTAGCGATGTTACACGCCTGCAGCAATTTACAGATGGGCTGAGGATAATAATATGCAGTTTAATGCTGGAAAATTCCAAGCCCCGAGCTACCAGCATCCAAAATTGAATGTCAAACATACAGGATACATTGGCCTAGTGGGGATCACATTCCCAGAACCTAAATCAGTGCATGACCTGGGTATCAACATGAGTGATGATACCTCTTTCCAAGTGTACATTATCAAGATGACAAAAAAGTGCAGACGGCTGGCTAGATCTTGAGAACCTTCAGAACCAGAGAGAAGGAAAACATGATGGTCCTCTGAGGACATTCTTTCTCAGCCGCCCCACAGTGTAAAATTAACAACGGACCTTGAAGCAATCCAGCGAAGCTACACAAAGAAAATCGTCTCATTTCAACAGCTCAGCTACTGGGTAAAGAAGAAACAACTAAGACTTTACTCCCCGGAGCGAAGATGGGAGAGATATGCAGTAGTATACATCTGGAAGATCCTGGAAGGGATTGTACCAAATTTTGGCATTGAAAGCTTCACAAATGCCAGAACCAGTCGCCAATGCACAGTGCCAAAGATCCAAGACTGCCGTCGAGCTTCAGGACCAGTTACTTCAACAGCCTGGATATCAAGGGCCCACAACTTTTTAATATTCTCCCAAAGCACCCGAGGGATCTAAACAAAGTGGATGTAGGTGTTTTCAAAACAAAACTGGATCTCTTCCTCTTGAGAGTCCCAGATGAACCCACCTCGTGACAGGAGGCGCAAATGAGGGCAGTGACATCAAACTCCCTTATTCACCAAATGCCACATATCAGAGGAGGCTCTCAATAATAACAGTATAGCAAAACAGCGGTGCCCCAGCATGGCTGCAGCTTTGTACTGAAACCGATAAAAAAAAAAAAAAATATATATATGCAATATATAAATTTAAAATTACTTAGTGGCCAAGTAAGGTCACCGGACAGTTTTATGCAAGGACCTTTTACTGTGTCCCAAAGAGGGGGCAGCAACTTTATTCTTAACTTCTTTTTTCAAATTTTACCTTCTCTATCACATTCCACTCCAGGATAAAATGTAGAATGTAGCAACCAATAGAATGAAGTGAATTCGACGAAGCTGATTGATTTATTGAATATTGATGAAACATAAAATTAAAAGGTAAATGCAAGACAAGCTCGCGGTTGAATTAAACCAAAACGGACATCATATTTCTGATTGCAACAGCAAATAAAAAACAACAATAGTAGGTATCAGTTGTCTACTTGGAGTCAGTGCTGTATAAAAAAGACGTGAGAAGGTACACAATTAGGGACATGAATGAGGCGCTTACTAATACACAGCCTAAAATACTCTTTCAGTCTCATACCAGTTGTCATCAAAGTCACAGGCTATTATATCAATTCACTGTAGTAAAAGTATCGTTAAAAAAAATGCGAAATAATGCCGTGTGGATTGGAGCATCCGACATTTCGGACAGAGTCCTTCTTCAAGGTAAAACTGACAGAAGGGGAATTTAATAAAAGAGAATAAAGTTCTACTTTCTCTGTATTTGTGTCTGAAACGCTGGATACTCCATTCCTCACGGCAATTTCACTGTACTCTTTCTGTCACTATGTTTCCTAAAGTTACAGGTCGTAACGATTCCCACCACCACTAGCCTCCTTGGATTCTATTCAATCTGTTTGCTCAAAGTATCGTTGCACTTAAATTTTGGGGACAGAGCTTCGCTCCATAAGGTTTCCGTTACAGATGATCTCTGTATCAGAAACAATAAGCAATTTACATGAATTTCCGAAAAGTGAAAGGGTTAATGATGGTTCAAAAGATGAGACATTTAAGACAGTTTTTTGCTACGCTTTCTTTCTTTATCTTTAAAACTGTGGCAATGAGCCGTTAATACTAAAAATCCACTCAAGAAGAGCAACATAACATGCATCCTCACGTTCACACCTTTTAGTATTTGTGTTTACACGAGCCTGATTGTGTAAAATTTAAATCACTTTGACATAATCTGTTTAGGATTACCTGAAAAGCTTAATTGGATTTCAACCTTCATGCAATTAGAAAGCTTTCGTCTTATCAGATAATCAATAAACGCATTTTGTCTAAACACCAATTTATTTTAATCACTACTGCGTAAAATGTTCGCTTTTAAAATCTCTTCTGTTTAGTTGATATCTTTGAACCGTCATTGAGTACCATCATATGCACTGACGTCATTGCAAATCCAGTGTAAGAAATCTTATGAAAGGCAGGAGGAGAGAAAGATTATAAAAGAAGTTAATGTGAGGCGTGATCAAAAGATTTGGTGAAGCTGTACATAGAACACGATAATCGTGAGTTATAAAATACAACTAAAAGTGTTATGTAGGGTTAAATATAATATTTTGAAATTACACCGACAGGCAGAATAAAGAACGGAAAACAAAAGAAATGGCATCGAAATTTAATAATTTAAACTTCGTGACAAATCAATATGAAGATTTCCGTGTTTTCTATGAATATATTTGAGATTATTTATGTGAATATACATTAAGTTCCTCTCAACTGTGCACTTTAAAAATGACTACTATATGTCAGATAAAATTATTTTTCAACTTGTCAAAGGGTGACAATATCTAGCTGCTTGAATATTTAATGATAAACTGTTACTAGGTATTAGACTCAACATGAAATAGTTGTAATGTCATGCAATAGACTGTAAGGGCAGCTTTAAAGTCTTCATTTGAATCATAAATCTTTTATAAGCTTGTGTATGAACACATGTTTGAGTATTAAAAACAGGAAATGTACTCGGCATATATGCCAGAGTTTATTCATTAGTTTGTGTGTGCGCTCGCTCAACCGTAGAAGTCTTTCATGTTATCGCTTGAATGAACTCACAGAAGCGCGGAACTTTAAATAGTGAAGAAATAAATCAACTTCAAACAAATAAATGAATATTTTGCATGTATTGAGTTCTTTTCTCCTGTCTGTGCATCCAAGTATGGAAAAACTTCGTTAAACTTCGTTAAACTTCGTTATCGGAAAATTAAAAAAAAAAATACAAGGACATCAATCGCAATTTTGTGCTAAATGTAGAAGTGATATATCGCAGTATGAAAGATCTTGCCATTCACAAAAGTTCTTCACCAGGATGATCTAGAGTTTCATTTTATTGATCTTTATCTATCTAATGGCTAAGTCAACCTTGAACTAAAGAAATGTTACTCGCAAGGAATAAGCGCTGCTACATTTATTCAATACACCGATTTTGTGAAAAACATTCGCCGACATATGTTTATGCATTTTCAGAATGAGTAACCTTTACTGAATTTTAACCGATCTACACAGCAAACACGATGTAGGAGCCTGGTTTGTTACCGCCAATATTCTATAATTTTGCAGTCGGAAAGTCCTCATTAGATCCCTTCAATGATGCGTAGGCTTTGACGTCACAGTTTAATTTTTTAATGACCTAATCAGAGGCGGAAGAACAGCATGAATAACACTTTTATGAAGCCCCGAGTCTATTGAGAAGAAAACTTTGTGCACAGATCAGAAACTTATCTCCAAATGCTTGAAGCTGAGTTGATAACACTAAAGGAACCAATGAGCCAGGTAGTTGTGCTGTACGGGATGAGAGATCAAATCTGTCACTCATTAATTTAAACAGTGTCTTGGATGGTCTTAATTACGGTTTTCTTTCTAGTAAATTCCACTCGAGACATTTTTCAACTCGATGTTAAGTAAAAGACACCGGTTACGCAACGTGATTGCTCCGAAACTACATAGTTTCGAAGCCAACTCTGCACCTGAGTGTGTTTGGTTTAATATAAGACTCGTTTTGACACGATCTGGTTGTTGGCTACCTTCAGTGAAGCTCACTCTGTTGCAAGCTTTCCGAACTAGACCTCCGGATCACTCTCCACTCATATGTGCTGTCTTTGATCTGTAGATCTTTAAGCAGGTTATCATTCGCATCAGTCACACAAGGTTGGGTATTAGCTGCGTCAATTTCAGTCAATCATGGCATTCTGGGAGGACCAACAGAGATCAAAAACATTGTCCTTCCTCCTTTGAATAAATTATATATATATAAAAAATAGCTTCGTTTGTATATCTATTGCTTGTTGAATAATGCCAATTTGGCAAGTTTTACTAATGTTTTCCTGTTCAGTTAGAAGAATGCTACGTCTGAAGTTAAATTTCTCTTTTAATAATTTAATAAGATTGAATGATATTGAATATTTAATATTAATGAAACTTTACAAATCTGACAGCTCACATATATACTTATGTATGTCAACAATAACATTACAGTCCACAGATATACAATTTACACAAACTGTCTTCCTGTCTTTCGCTTTCAAATTATGAATAATAATTGAATCTACTATGATAAATAACATGTATATTGAGCAACAGAATTGTAACCTGTCTGAAATCACACTTCTGCGTATGTTTTAATGATGAAGCCAAGAATAACAGCCATTCATAATCTAGATTTATAATTTTGCTTTCTATTGTTTTAAGTTTTTAATGTATTTTATGTCGTATTGGTTTAATCACCTCCTATGTTTACTATATATCTATATATCAGCTTAAGGTTAGTTAGAAAATGTTTGTTACATATTTTAACTTCTAAAATCAAATTCACTGCAGTTACCGAGGAAAAAAAACCTTGTCTCTTATGGCGAAAGGCGTAAAACCACCATATCTACCATCGCTTTCCCCTAGCGATTTCCTAGATGCGCATTTCTAGGAATCGGCGCCATGTTGTGATTAAGAGTAAATGAATTTTGGGGTTAGTTAGGGTGTTTTTACACTTTTTACCATAAGAGAGAATTTTTCTCCATAGTGGTTGCAGCGAATTTGCCTTAAGAAGTTAAAATATGTCAAAAACGTTTTAACTAACCTAAAGTTCATTTATATCCTCACCACTGCTTGCGCTTATGTTGCTGTCTATATATAAATATGCTTTGTAGTCAACTTTGTATGAAGTGCATTACCTTGTATATAGCGGACCATTGTGATCAATAAAGAAACCATTGCGCATGCACGCACGCTCGGACGCTCGCACGCTTGCACAGATATGTATGTATGTATGAATGCATGCATGTATGTGTGTATATGCGTGTGTGTGTGTGTGTAGATGCATATACGTATACATGCACGCGCACACACAAACACATATAGTCTGGTATGTCTTCTTTCCTTACTAAATGTTATTAGAAAGTAATAAAAAGAGAAATACATTATATAAAACATATGCAGAGTATTTTCATCTGGATTTAACAAAAAAAGCATCGACTAAAATAAATAACAAAAACAATAGACTTTTAATCAATACATTACAGTCAATAAAATTCTTCCTGAAAAACAACATGAAATAGCCTGCTGACGATGAATAATGTAAACATTATTAGCCATAGAATAATATTATTTTAATTCTTTCGACAAGAAAGGGAAATAACACCGGATATGCTTCGGTTTTATCAGACCGCCACCTCATCAAGGAATCATGGACTCCACCGTATCTATTGAAGTAGTGACGACAGAATGACTACTGGAATGTACACTTAGTTTCAGGAAATAGAAACATTTCGTGAATGAATTTCTCTTAGACACAATCTGCATAGAAAAAGTTAAATTATTGTTAATATGCCTCAGCCATGATTGTGTATGTAGGAAACACGCTTTTCTAGTAAGTACCCGGTTTCGGGTTCATCCCCATTGCACAACAACTTGGGTAAGCGTCTTCTACAATAGCCGCGGGATGACCAAGGCCTTGTGAGTAAATATCGTAGACGGAAACTGTGTGGAAGCTTGTTGTAGGCGTGGCTCTGTGGTAAGAAGCTTGCTTCCCAATCACATGGTTCCGGGTTCAGTCCCACTGCGTGGCACTTTGGGAAAGTGTCTTCCTCGGGCCAACCAAAGCCTTGTGAGTGTGTTATTGGGTCTGTATTTGTCTCCCGATCATCGCTTGTCAACCGTAATATAGCGGTTGAGCAAAGAGTCCGATCGAATAAGTATTAGGTTTAAAAATACGTTCTGGGGTCGAATTGTTCGAAAACAAAAAACACTTGAATGTAGTGCTCCAGCATGGCCGCAGTCAAATGACTGAAACAAGTAAAAGAATAAAAGAACACACATAT
>NC_068985.1:15796419-15801903 GCF_001194135.2 Octopus bimaculoides
GAATGTAGTGCTCCAGCATGGCCGCAGTCAAATGACTGAAACAAGTAAAAGGTAAAAAATATGCAATGTATTCTTTTCTTTTCTACACTTGACACAATTTTAGGGGGAGTGGGGGCTAGATGATTAGATCGGCCCCAGTTTGCAATTGGTACTTAATTTATCGACCCCGAAAGGATGAAAGGCAAAGTCGACCTCGGCGGAATTAGAACTTAGAATGTAAAGGCAGACGAAATACCGCTAAGCATTTCGCCCGACGTGCTAATGATTCTGCCAGATCGCCGCCTTAAACATGCAATGTATTGAGCTTCAAAAAGTCAACAAGAAAAACTTATGTGAAGGGGAAAATGATGATTAAAATGGCGATCCGGGAGAATCGTTAGCGCGTCGAACAAAACACCTATTAGCATTTCTTCCGACGTTGTGAGTTCATATACCGCAGCGGTTGACCACGACGTTCATCCTTTCGGAGTCGATAAAATCAGTGCCAGTTGAGTACTAGAGCTGATGTAATAGACTTTCGCCCTCCCCTCAAAATTGCTGGTCTTGAGCCAAAATATTATTGTGATTACTGAGGCAAGTACGGGAGACAAATCTGAATACGTTTCCTTCATATAAGATCTTATCAACGAAGCACAGTCTTCATAGTAAATGTCGAAGAATTATTTAGTAAATTGACAATAATGGTTTGAGTATGGAAAGAGAAATGTCCAGAGAATGAAGTGTTTTTTGACACTATTGGCTTTAAAACAAAACAATAATTATGTTTGTGTTGACATTTTATGCGGCGAACTTCAAAACATTAAAACAAACTGATATGTGCCAATTTAAATTATACTTGAATCTTTTTTAAAACGGGGGCCACATTTTTCATTAACGAAACACTTTGAAACTTGGAACACTGGTAGAATGTGTCATATAAAACATCTTTTTCTCTTAGTCTTCTTAAAAAAAAAAGAAATCCCTAAGTTATTCCATGTTAAAGTTGTCGTATTTCTGTAATTTCAACCAATCACTGACGTCCATTCAGCCGATATACATTAAGTACCGACTACATAAACAAACGATTCTGAAACAATTCTATCGGTGATAGGGTTAGGGTTAGGGTTAGAGTTAGGGTAAAACAGCAAATTTAAAAAGAAAAAAGCAAATAAAACGAAGAAAAAAAAAAGAAAATGAAAAAAGCAAATTTAAAATGAAAAAAGCAAATAAAACGAAGCTATGGTTTAATCAGTCAAAGGAGTAAACATAAACAACTGAATACTTGTCAGTGATTGGTTGAAATTATCGAAATAAGACAATTTTTTACATGAAATAAATTCGAATACAAAAATATTTTTCTGTTCTATAACACAAAATAGATAAGTATACGAAGTTTGAAAGTCTTTCGGTACCAAAAACACTACGTAAAACATTAATGAAAAATGTGGCCCCCGTTTTAAAATAGATCCTTATACTTAATTGTGAGAGTGAATTAGCATGTAGAAAGCCTGTAGGAATCGAACCTTCACTTCGTCGTTAATACTTTAGTTCTATAACCATTGTACTATTCAGTCTTATCAAAGCAATATGTCACTCACCCATCGGTAGCTGTATAGCGGAACGTTTCGAAGTTTGAAATCGTTTTGAATATTTACACATAAGAAGTTCTTTTATTTCTGTTTGCTCTGATTTTACTTCGAATCGATTATTCAAATCCGTACGAAGCCACAGTATACTTACGTCTATAGCAATTCTACGAGCGCTCGTAGATGTACAACTACAACGAATCCGCTTATGTATAAGGATTTAGTGGAACTCACATGTGTAGAAATTCGACGATTTGTCACATCTAAAAGAATTCACGTATTCATATCTGTAGCGTGTCCACCAGGCAGTGTCTAATTGCTCGGACCGCTAGACATAGCCGATACTCTCTCTCAAATCATATGTTGCAGTTAAACAAAGATAGAATACATTGGAAAACGTAGTTCTTTTCAAATACAGAAAAAAAAGAGCAGTTGGTCACACCTGGATTATTTCTGATAATAGAACTACTTCATTAGGGCTAAACCCGGCCTAAACAACTACACCTCACATCTGGGTTTTGTATAATACGCATAACATTTTTGTGTTATTAGCATCCATCGCTTATTTAAAAGTAATAAGCGGGTACTTAACGTATATTTTTAAGGTAAATTAACCAATCTCACTTTGAAGATGGCGCAATAGTTAAAAAAAAATTACCTTATTCTTTGATCACAACTATATCTAAATTACTATACGTGTTATTAATGAGGACATTTCAATTTATTAAGCAATAATTCAATGAAACAGAACATAATTTGCAAAGAGTATACACGAAGAAAACGAAGAAAAATAAACAAAAACTGAATCAATATTTTAGCACCCAAGTAAGCCTGATAGTTGGTATCAAAGAATAAGTTAAATTTTTAATATTATTCACCAACATAGGAGAAACATACATTTCGTCTGCAAAGTGAGACGGGTGTGATGGTAAGAATTTACCATTCATGTGTGTGTCTTTGAGTTTCTTCTTGTCGTCACCATCGCTTAACAACCAGTGTTGATTTGTTCATGTGCCCATAACGTAGCGGTTCGGCAAAAATGATCAATAGAATATGTACCAGACTTAAAAATACTGGGGTCGATTTATTTATCTAAACCCTTCAGGGAAGTGCATCAACATGGCCACAATCAATAACTGAAACAAGTAAAATATAAAAGATAAGTAGCATAGGCACAAGCATTGCTGTGTGGTAAGAAGCCTGCTTCCCGACCACATGGTTCGGGGTTCAGTTCCACTGCGTGGCATCTTGGGTACCTGTCTTCTACTATAGATTCGGGCCAACCAAAGCCTTGTGAGTGGATTTGGTAGACGGAAACTGAAAGAAGCCCGTCTTATATATATATATATATATATATATATATATATATATGTAGATAAAGATGTATGTAGTTGTGTCTGTTTGTCCCCCCGCCTACCATCGCTTGATAACCGACGTTGGTGTTTTTACGTCCCCGTAACTTAACGGTTCGGCAAAAGAGAACGATAGAATAAGTACTAGGCTTACAAAGAATAAGTCTTGGGATCGATTTGTTCGACTACAGTCGGTGCTCCAGCATGGCTGCAGTCAAATGACTGAAACAAGTAAAACAATAAAAGAATAACAATAAATTTTATAAGAAAAGTTAGAAGAATTAGGAATTATTTTCTACATTTCTAATTTTAGATAAGTTAGCTACTTTCGGACGTGGTTTGTTATTATATCATAACGTTTCTTGGGAACTTAGGCTACACTAATTTCCCGTTTATTCCTCCGAGTGTGTATTGTTGTCTTTAAAACCCATGACAAAGATTTGTATATGACAACTATTACTGCTTCCATTTCATATGTGCCAATAGAGTTAATAGCTTATTGATAAAAACCACTTATTTATGAAAAGAGAAGCAGGTAAACAGAAATTTGATGTTTACTTCACGACGTGATATATATAATAAAGACGTTTAAATAAAATTAAAATAATTGTAAACGATATATTCTATAGCGAGTGAATGATGTGAGATAGTTCTCTAACAATAGTAATAATTACGCCTGAAGGAAAACGTTAGTGAAAGACGAGACATTTAAATAATTATATTTCTTTCTTCGAAATGAAGCACGTTTGAAAGAATAATGGACATAATCAGTTGAAGGGCCTTAGAATTGCTGAACTGCTTCTTACGCAAGCCAACAAGAAAGTCTCTATCTGGTCGCTCGAACTTCTAGAAATAGCAGCCAAAGCTCCATCAAACCATACGAATACGATCTTTGCAAAAAACATATTGAGTAATATACTCTTGGAAAACAGACGAGATGTTCACGGTTGGAATGCTTTGGATCACAAGTTTGGTCAGTCAGTGTTGAGCTGGGACTAAACAACAACCAGTGTTTCATTATTGCACACATTTGAACTGTGAACTAAATATGTACCAAAGTATCAACAGGTTAGAATCTAAACAACAGCCATTTGCTGTGTGGTATATTATGTTTTGAGTAAGTATTAAACTCCAAAACATTGATGGGCTGACGAATAGAATTAAAACAAATGCATAATTTCAATTAAAGAAATCGTTAATGTGGGTAAGATGATTAAACGAAGCTGAGTATTAACTGACTCACAGTTTTAACCTCGTTCGAGATAACTATATGTTCGTATCGGTGATTTAATTAAATATAATTATTCCTTTTTAACGGTTAAACTTGAAGTAGATAAAGCTATGAATAACAGAGTACAAATTTTGAGTTAAAATCTGTTTGGAGGCAGTTTTCGCCTTTTTTATATACAAAAGGTTTCATTAATCCAATATTTACATGCTATTATTTATAGCTTTATCTACTTCGAGTTCAACCGTTAAAATCAAATTATTTCACATCCTCTCGAAGTATCTATATTCTTATGACGAAAATAATTATCCCCAATTTTTTGTGTATAAATAACATCAAAATTTATTCCAACTGTAACAACATACATGTTAAAAATTTCTTACGATTACATTCAGATAACTGTTGTCAAGTAGGTTAACAGAGATAAATGTTCTTCCTTTTCCACCTTTTCCACAAATTACATTGTTCTAATCTTTTATGCACGTGTTAGTAATTGTTCATTACCCACACTTTTACAAGTTGAACTCTCTATATATATGGATACACAAAAACGAACACATTTAAAAACATTCAGAAACATTATTTACTACGCATGTGATACATATGGTACCTCTAACTTGCTTTAAAATTGTATGAATATACCAAGCAAAATAGGTATTATTTGCTGGTATTTAGTTTTTATTTGCCCAAACAGAAATTCAGTTTTGCAATTGGAGTCGGCGTAGCTGATTGACTTACACTTGAATTGGATTCAAATGTGAAACTCATAAGAAGAATTTGGTCTGGAAGACTTTGTCTCAAGTAATTTGATAGGTATATGGTTTCACAAGGAAAATGTGGCTCTATTCAAACCTGGTATTTATTAGGTAGTCAAGAAAGTCCTTGCTGAAGTTTTAATTTTGGTTTTAAATGATATATTTTCAAATTAATTTTCATTAAATTACTTTGACTTTACACATCATTTTAAAGCCCGTTTTTCGCTCTATCAAATCGTGTTACTCTTTTTCTTTTTGAATAATTAGGCCATTTTTTCCGGAACGTTGAATACAACATGGATAAAAAGCAAATTCGCACAATTTTTTAAATTTCAGTTCAAGCTAGGCCGAAAAGCTGCTGAAACAGCTCGCGATATCAACGATGCGTTTGGCCCAGGAACCATTAATGAACGCACAGCACAATGGTGGTTCAAGAAATTTCGTAGTGGTGACGAGAGTCTTGAAGAAGATAAGCGTAGTGGTCGGCCATCGGATGTTGACAACGATCAACTAAGAGCCTTAGTCGAAGCCAATCCACGCACAACTGTTCGAGAGCTTGCTTCTGAATTAGACGTAACGTATAT
>NC_068985.1:15802350-15804776 GCF_001194135.2 Octopus bimaculoides
AACAGAAAAGGACCAATTCTTCTCCACGACAACACTCGACCGCATGTCACACAACTTACCCTGCAGAAGTTGAACGAATTGGGCTACGAAACTCTGCCTCATCCGCCATACTCACCAGACCTCTCACCTACCGACCACCACTTTTTCAAGCGTCTCGACAACTTTCTGCGTGAGAAATGCTTAAAAAACCAAGACGATGCCAAACACGCCTTCAACGACTTCATCGCCACTAGAACGTAGGATTTTTATACTACCGGCATAAATAAACTTGTTTCGCGTTGGCAAAAGTGTGTTGATTCTGATGATGTTTATTTCGATTAATAAAGTTTTGTTTGAATTGAGATATGTACATCTGAATTTAAAGGTTAAAAGCCGCAAGAACTTTATTGACAACCTAATAGTTACATTTCTACATTCTGAGTTTAAACTCCGCCGAGTTCGACCACGCAACATCTCCCCACAGAGGTCAATAAAAACGTATCAATCAAAATTCTAGCTTCCATTAAAATAACTTAACACTTCAACCACGAATTCGCTACCTTAATCTTATCTGAAAAAAGAAAATGTTAATATTAATAGAAATGCTTACACCATTAATGTATTGCATATGAGTTTTGAAACAATTGAAACTTTTATATTTTAGTTTCTATGGAAACTCAAATAAGTGTAAAGCCGAGGTTATAAAATAAAAATATGAGAGCAGCTGTTATTTTGTCGTATACAAAATAAATAGTCAATAAAAAAATTCGCTGGAATTTAAATACATATAACTGATATATTTTATCATAAAATATATCAATAAATAAATAAATTCTTCTAATTTAGTATGTAGTATTCAGATTATCATTGAATAAGTGGTGAGATAAAACATAAGCTACACAGATATCTACAGTCATAATTACAGAGTGTAGGAACCTAAATATCAACAAATCAACGAGGGAATATTTGCACCTGGAGTGAATTGCAAATGTATCAGAATCTATGGTGGCGCAGCTGTGCTGAGAAATATTATGAATCTTTACTTTTACGAAAACATTGATGTAGTATTGGTAAGTATGATATACACTACATATTAGTTTGATGTCTCACTCTTAAGACTTAAATATTCTTTTATATGGGTTTTATAGGTTTCGTTAGAAGGTGGATTCCAATTTGAACGAGAGCAAAAGTTTGTTCGTGAGCAATCGGTTTGCTGCCCTTGATCTATGTGTTCGATTGAAATTGAGGTTAAATCTCCTTCAAATAACACGCTAAAGTCTGCATAACATTGAGCATGTTAGATAGAGTAATCGTAGATACACTATGGCTGCAAAAATGCTGGAACGCTAATGATTACATATCTAATAAATCTGGGTAGATCTGATGCTAAAGAACAAGAATAGCTATCAAATCCAAAAGTATCTGTGTTATTAAATATCATTAAAGAGAAAAGCGTATGTCACTGAGTAATTAGGTTCCTGGACAATCATACGTGAGAGACTAGTAATATATTCTAAGTCGTTGACATATATGGCCATAATGAACAGAACTAATCGCTTAAATACTCCAACACCGAGCCTGGTACTTCACTGAAGTAACAATTCTTTGCTATAAGCAGTGTTCGTACGGCGAAATTGATTCTAGTTTCGTTAGAGTTTGTGCTTAAGGAGGTGAAACCGCAGATGCATGGTCCCAATAGACCTAAACTCGATCTTACTGTGCGGCATCTTCCGCAAGTCTTTTCTGTTTCAGGTTCGTGAATAGCTTGTGAATTGTGGCGAGAGTCATGACACCCGCTTCGAGAACAGACTTGACCGAACGGCTATGAATAGCAGTGGTCTGAGTGAGATAGGGACAGAGTAGGCGTTAATCGTAGGAAGTCGTAAGGTATCGTTTTGGTAGTTTTGTCGGTATATTGTTTGTTGGTGCGCGTATAGTTCGTGGAGAGTTTGTTGGATTGTTACGTTGTTAATACCCTGCTCCGTTAAATGTTTGATTGTTACTACACAGTTATAGTACAAAAAAGTATCGTCATAACAATTAGCGATGCAACAGTGAATGGGATTTGGATATATATATATATATGTGTGTATTACGGAGATGCACTTGCATAGCAAGTGACCTGATCTGAGATCGTGTGCTGGAACGAAAACAATTGCAGCGTGGAAGGTGTTTATAAGCCATTTAAAATAACACACAAAATCCGTTAGATTCACTTCAACATTTAAATTTAATTTGTCAAAATATTTTCGTCACTTAGAGACCGCGACCTGTATATATATATATACTAGCTGGTGTACCCGGTAACTCCCGGAGGTAAAGATGTTCTATTGAAACGCCTTATTACTCTGATATAAGAAAGCAATTTCGTTATAACTACCGCAAAGGTGTATTTCCGTCATGAAAAAGTACAAAAACTGTCAGCTGGAGGAGGGAGATATTGTTGG
>NC_068985.1:15805332-15806828 GCF_001194135.2 Octopus bimaculoides
TATATGTGTGTGTGTGAGCGTGTGCATGTATTAGTGTGTCTGTCCCCCTCCCACTATCGCTTGACAACCGATGCTGGTGTGTTTATGTCCCCGTAACTTAGCGGTTCGGCAAAAGAGACCGATACAATAAGTCCTCAGGTCGATTTCTTCGACTAGCACCCTTTAAAGCGGTGCTCCAGCATGACTGCAGTCAAATGACTGAAACAAGTAAAAGAATAAAAGAAAAACGGAATATGTGTGTGTGTGTGTGTGTGTGTGTGAGTAACCACACACACATACACACACACACACACATATTGTACTGGACTGCACTTGACTGCATATGCGGTGGGCCAAACATTTGACATTGTATTTATATTACGTTACTATGATTATTATTATTACAAAGGCGGCGAGTGGGCAGAGTGGCTAGCACGCCGGGCAGTATGCTTAGCGGCGTTTCGACTTTGTCTTTCATCCTTTAGGCTATCACCCTTTAGGGGGGGGGGGTCGATAAAATAAGTACCAGTTGAACTCTGTCGTTAATGTAATCGACTTATCCTTTACCCCCAGAATTGCCGCCTTTGTGCCAGAATTTGAAACCCCTATTCTTATTAATTTCGCTCATCATATACAAGTACGTGTGTATTCATCATTATTTTATTTATTTTATTCAATTTTAGAAAGACTGAAGCACGTCTTTAACAATTCCGAAGCGCATTGAACTTGTTTTGTGCGTGACATTTGAACCACCTTGTAATTTTTATCCATCACGTCGTACCCATGTGACTTCTAGAATACTAATCAATATATATTGTAAATATTATCACACCTTTAACTGTCTTATACTATATATCGTAAGTCTAACATTTCACTTGCTTGTGCTTTATAGAATCATGCAGTGTATATGGTATATCTGACAGCGCTTGCGTATACACTTTCGTATTATTCAATGTTTATCCTGGATATACGGTGTTAAATCATAATCTTGAGCTGTGATTTCCAATCATTTCGATCTTCAGAATAGCAAATAAAGTGTAAATAGCTGTTGCAATACAGCATCAGGTTTTAAAAAATTTCTTGACGTATGAGAAGTAGAAAGCAAGTAGTAAAATTATTTTAAGACAATGATATATTGGATGATGCCCTGAACGAGTTCGCATGCAACAATGCAGAATATTAAAAATACCCGAGATATGGCTGTGTCGTTAAGAAGCTCACTTTGCATCTATGTGGTTTCGGGGAGCAATTTCGCGGCACCACAACATGAGCAAATGTTTTCCACTATAACTTTGGGTCGATCGATGCCTTGTGAGGGAATTTGATAGACAGAAACTGAGTGGAAGCTAGTCGTATATGTGTATATACACCCCCCCCACACACACACATATATATATATATTGATAGAAAGGACAACAAAAGACAGAAAGAGACCTCGATATTATGTAAATAGAGGAATTTATCTGTAAAAATATGTGACACTTATTCGGTAGCCATCATATAACTCCGAGTTTCGT
>NC_068985.1:15806915-15807725 GCF_001194135.2 Octopus bimaculoides
ATATATATATATATATATATATATATATATATATATATATATATATATATGCGCGTGTGGGCGTGTGTTTGTCCCAACCACCGCTTGACAACTGGTGTTGGTTTGCTTACATTCCTGTAACTGTTCGGCAAAAAAAGATCGATAAAATAAGTACCAGGCTTTTAAGAAAACGTACTGGAGTCGATTTGTTCAACTAGATCCTCCAAGGTGGTGCCCCACCATGGCCATTCTTCAATGGCTTAAGCAATTCAAAGATAAAAGAAAAAATATAAAAAATATTATATCGTTTTCAGAGACACCGCAACAGTTCGCAGCCCATTTGCGGACTAGATGTGTCGGCACAACTCCGGTCCATATACGTCGCATAAGTTTTCCTGAGTACAGAAATTGAAAACATCTGATATTGAGCACTAGACAATGTACATAGAATATATATTGACAAGGTGTGTATTTCAATTGTCTCCATATTTTGTCGCTGTTTCATTATTTGGTATTGTAATCACGAGGAGATGTTAATATATTGGTACCAAAGAGGAAATTTTATCAGGCAGAGACTGAAATAACAATATCTGGCATCCAATATTGATTTCTGGATAATCGAAAATCTTTTTTTTTTTTTCCTGATATAGGCTGAAAGCTACACTATTCATATAATGTTATAAATATGTATATTAGAAAAAAATTAGTTAGCGTATCATTTCACACGCCACACACAAAGGAAAAAACACAAAACAAAGCAAGTGCAGATACCGACACATACCTACCTACATACATGCGTGCATGTTTAAACAGGTACAGAAATACATGCGT
>NC_068985.1:15808252-15809787 GCF_001194135.2 Octopus bimaculoides
ATATATTTATATATATATATATATTTATATATATATATATATTTATATATATAAGTGTGTGTGTGTGTGTGTAAGTATATACATGTATGTATGTATATGCATATATGTATGTATACACATACATTGCTTGCTTATGACTGGCCCTTGAATTCAATGATGACCATCTCCTCCGATTGTAGATCCTTTTGTGATTGCAAAACATGATGTATACCACATACCTATACACACGTTGTCACACACGTGCGCGCTTATACATGCAACGTGTGTATGTTTGTGTGTGTGTGTGTGTGTGAGTGATTATCATGATGTTCCATTACCATTATTACATGGGTGTGAAAGCTCTTTTGCCTTATTGTCTACAAAATGAAATTGTATGTAAGTCAACTGCACGCAAATGTTACGGGAACTTTGATATACTGACGTTCGTGATTATATTAATAAGGAACTGATGAGCATATAAAAAAAAATTTAAATATTCAAGATAAATATCTATGAAAGAAGTAAATTTTCACACTAAAGAATTATTAAAAAGGATATTTGTAGCATCGAAACGGATTATCAATTTTTCGTTATATTTGATTTCACAGCAGCAAACAGAATTTTCTCACGTATAGTACCATAAAAATAATCTCAGTGAATACGTATTGCATATTCTATGAACATAAAGAGGCAGGAAGGACATAATTAAATACGAATTGAGGAATGAAAAGCACAGGAAAAATGTTAAAGAAAAAAGACAAAAATATTTTAAAAGAGAAAATGACTATTTTTCTGTTCTTTTTAAGATATTGAATAAAATCATGATTTTTCTCTTATATGATGGTATTATATGAATTGTGTTGACATTGTGTACAACGATTTGTATATAATTTAATTTCTTTTTTGTAGAAGCAGACATGGCTGGGTGAATAAGACGTTTGCTTTATAAACACTTAGTGTGGGTTCTATTATTTAAGAGATGAGGAATTACGTACATTATTTACATTATTTACATTCGACGGATATTTGTCCTCATCTTTCACATTGCGCCAGTCCACCCACCTGTATTTCAAAGTGCCAGCCTTGTCGCATTCTGTGTCACGCTGAATCTCCTTGAAAGCTTCGTCTGTGGAATGCTCAGCCACTTCAAAGTTAATTTCACGAACAGGCTGTTCCGTCGATCGGATCAACTGGAGCCCTCGTCGTCGTAACCGACGGAGTACCAGTTTTTAAGTAAATCAGAAAGATGAGGTAGCACGTATTTGGACCAGGGGATGGGGTACATCTGTGTGTGACGTGAGTCAGTCAGTCAGTCAAGCTTTGTTTTAGTGCAGCAGCACTGCACTAAACAGAGGGACTCCATTATGGAATTCACCGGAGCTTTTATTCTTTTACTTGTTTCAGCCATTTGATTGCGGCCATGCTGAAGCACCGCTTTTAGTCGAATCAAATCGACCCCAGGGCTTATTCTTTGTAAGCCTAGTACTTATCCTAACGGTCTCTTTTGCCGAACCGCTAAGTTACGGGGACCTAAACACACCAGCGTCGGTTGTCAA
>NC_068985.1:15809797-15818154 GCF_001194135.2 Octopus bimaculoides
TCAGTTTCCATCTACCAAATCCACTCACAAAGCTTTGGTCGGCCCGAGACTATAGTAGAAGACACTTGCCCAAGGTGCCACGCAGTGGGACTGAACCCGGAACTATGTGGTTGGTAAGGAAGCTTCTTACCATACAGCCACTCCTGCGCTTTGTTGAAATTTGTTGGATGTTAGTAATATAGCGGAGATATTTTCTGTTTCTGAAGAGAAGATTCAGTCTGTGTGAGATGCATTCCTATATTAAAGGTGTTCTTTTCCCAGCAGACATCTTTGGTTTCACAAGTATAGCACGGGGTCTTGTGTGCTGCTCATATAAAAGCAGGGTGAGATGCGATAACGTTTTCTTGGTAGGAACAATATTTTTTTTCTACCGACAGAGACAAGGCTAATATGTCTCCGTCGGAGGATGCTTTTGATGTCGATGTTTACGGAGTTAATTAGGTTCAGTGTGTGGTGTCTATGTCTACCATAAACTCATTGATTTTTTTATGAAATGAAAACATATCTATTTATCTTCTTGGTCAGCTAATCGATTCACCAATGTTGGATTTTCACGGTTTCCTCTAATCTTTTCGACAAAAAATAAATATCGTATGTGTCGATGTATAAGGTAATCGATGCATAAAACTATTTCCAAAATTTCCATTTAAAATCCGTTTTGAGCTATATTCATTAAATTGGACCGTCTAACACTTTTTCACAATAATGAGTTACAAATTTGGTTTCAGTTCAATATATAGACATTTTTCATACGATCTACGCACGTGTTTTTTTAACACGTTCAATGTACATTGAATTTAAGGCGGCGAACGGGCAGAATCGTTAGCACGCCGGGTGAAATGCTTAGCGGTGTTTCGTCTACCGTTACGTTCTGAGTTCAAATTCGCCCGAAGTCATCTTTGCCTTTCATCTTTTCGGGGTTGATTAAATAAGTACCTGTTACGTAATGGGGTCGATGTAATTGACTTAATTCTTTTGTCTGTCCTTGTTTGACCCCTTTATATTTAGCCCCTGTGGGCAATAAAGAAATAAATATACATTGAATTTAAACATGAATGCACATAACCTAATGGTGAAAATGTTGCACTCATGATTGTCAGATCGTATTTTCGATTCCCAGACCAGGCAGTGCATTGTATTCTTGAACAAAACACTTCATTTCGCTTTGCTCTGTCTCCCTTCATTTATATGAAGATTATCGATGTTTTAACGGTTTCTGCTTGATCAAAAAATAACATACCCCTAATTAATAAGGGTTCGGAATTTGATACACACGACTGAGTGTATATTGCCTTAATAGACTTTAACCAATCAATCCAGTGACCAGTGGAATGATGCTGCTTAGCACACCACTGTGGAGGCGCAATGGCCCAGTGGTTAGGGCAGCGGACTCGCGGTCATAGGATCGCAGTTTCGATTCCCAGACCGGGCGTTGTGAGTGTTTATTGAGCGAAAAGACTTAAAGCTCCACGAGGCTCCGGCAGGGGATGGTAGCGAACTCTGCTGTACTCTTCCACCACAACTTTCTCTCACTCTTACTTCCTGTTTCTGTTGTGCCTGTAATTCAAAGGGTCAGCCTTGTCACACTCTGTCACACTGAATATCCCTGAGAACTACCTTAAGGGTACGCGTGTCTGTGGTGTGCTCAGCCACTTGCACGTTAATTTCACGAGCAAACTGTTCCGTTGATCGGATCAACCGGAACCCTCGACGTCGTAAGCGACGGAGTGCCAACAACAGCATACCACTAAGCAACACAGTCTCGGTTATTTAAATTTAGACAATTAATTTTTACTGTTCATCATCAGTTACAAATAGCAATTGGTGTGTGTTAGCTTAGTTTGCTGTCTGTTATTTTAAGGTGTGTTAGACAGGCTTATAATACAGTTTTATTATTTCAATATAAATTTACTCTTAATCCAGCTTCAAAAGCGTAACTGTGATTTTTAGTGGAAAAACACTGAGTTGTATGACTATAGTAGATATAAGAGTGTTCCATATGCTATAGTTCTGGAATGTTCAATTTCATATCATATTTAATAATGTAAAGCTAAAACTGATTTTTGTTGTTATTTGTGCGCCTTTTGTACTAAAATACGCGGTAAATTTAAAATCAAAACAATATATGCGTCAAGAAACCAATAGGATTCAGCACCAGTAAAAATCCTTGAGGAAGGTTCGTAAATTACTTCACAGAAAAGCTAGGATTATCTTTATCATTTCATCTTTTACTTATCTCAATCATTGAATTACAGCCATGCTGGAGCATCACTCGAAGGGTTAGTATTTAGTTTTATTTTTAAAGTCTAGTACTTATGATATCGGTCTCTTTTACCAAACTTTTAAGTTATGTGGATGTAAACAAACCAGCACCGGTTGTTAAGAGGTGTGAGGATGTGTGATAAACACAGACACAAAGACACACACGCACATGTCGTTCGCTCAGTAAGAAATAGCGGACACAATTCCCTCAAATTACACCTTATGCTTTTGAGGAAGTAAAAAATACTTTGGACAGTGTAGTTTTAAATATACACAAAATGAAGGATAAAAATGATGGCCATGACTGGATTGTCTTTGATCATGGAACGGTTCAGTAATAGCAGACATGGGTTTCAAACACAAAAACAAAATCAACGGTAACAAAACCACCATCGCCACTACAGCAACAACAACGACAACAACACCAACAACAATAACTCTATCAACTCTTTTCTACTCTAGGCATAAGGCCCGAAATTTTGGGGGATGGGGCCAGTCGATTAGATCGACTACAGTGCACAACTGGTACTTAATTTATCAACCCTGAAAGGATGAAAGGCAAAGTTAACCTCGGCGGAATTTGAGCTCAGAACATAAAGACAGACGAAATACTGCTAAGCATTTCGCTTGGCGTGCTAACGATGTAATATAAGTTCTTGCCTTTGGGTAAAAGAAAATAGAGGAGGATCAGTTAATTATGATTTTATTCAACATATTCCCCTCTCAGATTCACACACCTATTGCAGCCAGCGGTCCTTCAGCTTTTCTAAGCGCTGTGAAAAAACTTGGGCCTTTCACGAGACCCTTAAAGCTAGGAACTTTTCAGCAACCCCTCGTATATATGTAATATATATATATACATATTAATAAATGTTTGTATTTGTTGTGCGTGTGTGTGCGTGCGCGTGCGTGTGAATATATCACATATTATTATATTCGTTTGGGTGACTAACCCGAACGGCATCCCGTTCATCATCAAGTTCGTAAAATGAGAGCCAACGTTGTTTTTAGACCAGCAACTTTTGACAGGTAAATCAATTGCAATTAGCGAACTAACGAGGTTTAGTGGTGACTGTAATACATGAACTTATCGATCTGGAGTGGAAGAAAACACTACTTTACAGGTGTGCTGATTACTGTCTTACAAAGATGTTATAAACCACAAATACATCTATTGAACTGTAATTAGAACGAAACTGTCCAGGTCAACAGGCTGGTCAGTCACCGCATCTACCTTCGTAGCTTGTCCAGACAAATAGGTAAATCACAAAACACCAAATGAACCACTACGTAGTCGCTCGATTTGCTAGAAATAGAAGCAAGGTTTCTCTTCCTTCTGTCATGCTGGTTTTAATAAAATGACATTTAAGACTATTACTGGATAATGTAATATTGGTTTCAAATTTTGGTACAAGGCCTGCAAGTTTTGAGGAAGGGGCGAGCCGATAACATCGACGCCCAGTGATCAACAGGTATTTATCTTATCGACCCCGAAAGGATGAAAGGTAAAGTCGACCTCAGAAGAATTTGAACGTAAAGATGGACGAAATGCAGTTAAGCATTTTGTTCGGCTTGCTAACGATTCTATCAGCTCGCTGCTTTACTGACTAATGTATTATTAGATATGTGGCACATGAATAAAAAAAACGAGATTGTCACGACTGGGACGCTTTTGCTCATAAACCTACTCAATCAGGATTGCCATAGGGTAAACAACCAGAAGAACGACAGCTATGTAACCCTAGTATGTTTCTCATTCACATGAAATCCTCCTCCACTTCCTCTTCCATCATCCACTCCACCCTCCTCCTCCTCCTCCTCCTTCTCATCATCATCTTCATCATCATTACCACTCTACGTCTGGTTTCCATGCTGGCATGGGTTAGACGGTTTGACTGGATCCGACGAATCGGAGGACTGTGTCATGCACTGATGTCTACATAAGCACAATTTCTACAACTGGTTGCCCTTCCTAAATGCTTTTAAGCATCGGAAACTGCTTCCTCATCTTCATGTCGACATCTCTCAGTTTGTTATTCCTTCATTCAGTTATTTGTGTTACTCTGCCATCAGCAGGATTTCTCTAACGATATTTCTCCACATGACATTTGCATTTCAAAATCTTAATTCTGCAAACATATTCTTTACCGAGGACATATTTATTTCTATACATTTGAAAGTAGTAGTAGCAACAGCAGCAGCAGCAGCAGCAGTAGTAGTCGTAGTAGCTAGCAGAATCGTTAGAGCGTCGAACAAGGCGCATTGAGATATTTCTTCCGACTGTGCATGTCCTGAATTCAATTTCCGTTGGAGTCAACTTTTGCTTTTCCTCCCTCCGGACTAGATAAAATAAAGTACTAACCAAATACTGATTTGATGGTATCGTCTAAGCTACTTCCAAAATTACTGGCCTTGTGTCTAAGTAAGAAACCAATATTAGGAGTAGCATTGTTACTAAAGCAGAGAGCTGGCAGAATCGTTACGGCGCTGGACAAAAATACTTAGGGTCATTTCTTCTGTCTCTACGTTCTACGTTCAAATACGACTGAGGTCGACTTTACCTTTCATATTTTTGAAGTCGATAATATAAGGATCAGTCGAATACTGTACTCGATAAAATAAGGATTAATCGAATATGTAGTCGATGTAATCGACTTCTCAAAATTGCTAACCTTGCGCCAAAATTGAAAAGGATTACTATTATTGCTTGTGCTTATAGTGAATACATACTCTAAGAGATAGATGTCTCTGAAACAGATTTATCCGAAGAAAAAATTTTAGCTTCTCCTTTGTTGTTACAAAGGCACCGAGAAGACACAGCATTGAAATTTATGATATTCCTCTCTCTCACAACAGAATTTACAACGTAAGTAGAGCTAAAGAGCTTCAACCTGAAAGTTTTCCAAAAGCCTTCTTGTCTGCTCTATGATGGTCGTCACGTATCAAATAAAGCTAATTTGTCTGTAAAATTACTTAAATTTATTTATAGAAGACATTACTTTGAAATCTCAAAGATTAAACCTACCAGTATTCATTAAAAGTTCCGCCTGTTTGAATATTTCAAGAGAGTCTTCACAAATCAATTTCGTACAATGCTAAGGGCTGATGGGACAGTTTATTGAATTTCTGTCTATTCATGTCATTTCTTGACAAACTACAATATACCATTGCATCGATTGCATAACATTGTTTCATTAATTTGTAAGTTTCTAAACTGTTTGGTTAGCATTAATTTCTGGAAAACAGCGGTATCGACTTTAAACAAAGATCACGTGTATGTATGTGTGTGTGTGTGTGTGTGTATGTGCGTGTGTGCGTGTGCGCGTGCGTGGATGTGTGCATATGCGCGCGCACGTCTCTATGTTTATTTTACTTTTACAAGAATAGTGGCAACAGTGACTTCGAAGTTTCTGTCTGCTCGGCTTTATCAGAGAGTCCGATCAAGACTATCTGGCCGAAACTTCGAAGTCACTGAAACGACTTCTGTATCAGTGGATAAATATGTACTTTACAAAATGTATTGAATAATCTTTCGGTTTAATGTAAAATTGCTTTTTTTTTTTTTAAATCATGACATAAGGCGGCGTGCTGGCGGAATCATTAGCATGCCGGACAAAATGCTTAACCATTTAGTCCTTATGTTCTGAGCTTAGTTTACACGGAGGACGGCTTTGCCTATCATCCTTTTGGTGTTTTGCTAACCAAATAAGAAAGGGTTATAAGTCGACATAAACAAATTTTATACATACATAAATACATACATACATACATACATACATACATACATACATACATATATATATATATATATATATATATATATATATATATATATATATATAAAAAAAATTAGTAATCATATATATATAGTTATATTAAGGGAGAAAGTCGAAACATGACTTTCCTTCTCCATGCTGAATGAACGTCTAAACATTACGAAGCTACCCTTAATATAATTACATATATATATATATATAGAATACCCCACAGAATACCCCACAGAATACCCCTAAATTCTGTGGTGTCGCTGCCTGCCTCTCTTTGATCTTTAGCCTTAACTATACTCTTTAATTTTCTTTATTCTTTATCCTTACTTCGGTTCTCTCCCAGCAACCAATTTTTCTAAGCCTAGTATAACAAAATATCAGCTACACTCCATTTCTAGCCTCTCAAAGAACCAATCTAGCTGACTCCATTTTCACTTCAGTCTCTAACCATAAATATTATATTACACCCTTTCACAAACTAAATTCTTAACCGAACACTACCCCGTAATACCCACAACGGCCAATTTTGTCGGTCATTTTCCCATTTCACGGTAAGCCTCGGCTGACTGCAGCCACGTCCTTGGGGGTATTCGTTTGTTTTTGAAATTATGTTTTATCTGATGATTGCGGTTTTTTGCCATGAAGTAATGTTCTCATTCTTCTATAAAAAAAAAAATGCGTCAGAAACAGTTGTAATGAGCTGACAATTATCCATCGTCTGTTATTATTCATTTGATTATGTGGTAAGTAGCTTGCATATCAACCACAGGTCAGTACTGATCTATGAAACCTATGATAAAAGCCATTCGATCTATTTATATATATATATATTCCTTGGCGGAATTTGAACTCAGAACGCAAAGACAGACGAAATACTGCTAAGCATTTCGCCCGGCGTACTAACGTTTCTGCTAGCTCGCTACCTTGTATCTAGCGCTATATTGTTTGATGTTTCCCCTCTGTTTGCTAACGGCCCGTTGTTTTGTGCGGATTATTTGTAGCTGTTTTTTCAGGTCAAGCGATAATGTAGAAACCTCGTACTTTTCTAAGTGAGTAGTAATACATTGAGAATATTTTGACAGTCTGTACCTATCCTTTTCTGGCATATTTGGTAGAACTATGTATTGAACGCTTTACAGAATATGTCATTGATTTTAAATCCATCTTTGTCGATATGAGTTATTATCTCAGGAAGGTCACTAAAACATGTCAAACGTATATTTTATTTGACTCAATCGATGATAAACCCCTCCCTACAAATATTGATCTTTAATTTAGACTAAACAAACGATGATTATATTTATTTGAAAGACAAGAATAACGGTTGAGACCTTAGGGAGCTGTATAAAATGAGTTGTGTTTCATTACTTTCGGTAATTAAGTCAAATCTAGTCAGGATCCATTTTGAGTACACATCCCTTCGAATTCGTTAACATTAGGCCAACTCAATTGGCTTTAATTATCACTTTAAAGAAATTGGGTTTTGTCATTAAGTAGGAAATCAATGGTGATAGATGGACCAGTAATGAGTCATTAGATCTATCGACTTCGTGGGAGGAGACCGAAAGTTGCTTTATCACTTCAGGACGTTATTAATGACAGTATCCCTACAAGTGAACGAATGGTTTCTGCTCTTTATATAATTTTCTATGTTGTTCTCGATTATGATCGACTTTTGTATTTAGCTCTTGATATTTCATACTTTCATTTCCCCTTTTCTTTTGATCTTTGATTATAAAGTACAGGCAAGAGTCTTGAAAAAAAAAAAAAAAAAAGGAACAGAAACATATAAACCTTTGCCAGTAACTGATTTTCAACAGCGGCAATGGGATTAAGTCAATGACTGGGTTGAAGGAGTACCATGGAACATTTGGGCATTTCAGAGTAGACTCTACTTATGAGAAAACAAACAAAAGTATAAATAGCAGTTCTTGTGTGTTTTAAAATGGCTAAAATGATATTATTATTATTATTACTATTATTATTATTATTTTTAAAAAAAGGATTGACGTAACTCTTCACGAAGGTAAATAGTCAAAACGAAGAGCGCGATTTTAGATGTTTTATTTTTTGAACAACATTTCGACAGAACGTCTGTCTTTCTCAAGTTCAAACCAAAAGGTGATTGAAAATTCAAAATTTCAGAAACCAAACGTAGACTATGAACGTGAGTAATCAGCGTCCATACGTTGATAGAATGACATCATCAGCTTTTGTCAGTTTTTTAATAAGCAGAAAGAAAGAAAGAAAAAGGAAGACGACAGAAAAAGAAAAGAAAAAGAGATAGTAAAACCTACATGCCTAATCTTAGCAAACAAAATACAACAG
>NC_068985.1:15818670-15829061 GCF_001194135.2 Octopus bimaculoides
ATTATTATTATTATTATTATTATTATTATTATTATTATTATTATTATTATTATTATTATTATTATTATCGAGTGAGAGAGCAGTGCATGCCATCAAAGTGACACAGGGGTAAAATATACGAAGCCCAATATACCCATCATGACTACCCGTCTGATAAGGGTACACCAGGTACAGGCATCACAACCATATGTGTGCGACATAGTGATCTCATATCACGATAAACATCGCATGACCTTTCAGGTCGAACCCAGTTGGGAATTTTCTTCCCGCTCAAATGGTCTCTGAATAAGGTTTGTTTAAGAATGTTGAACGAAACACCCATGTTTCCAAAGGTGAATAATCCAAGCCCCAAGAATTCCTTTCAACACATAGCTATGATGCTTCCCCCCACCCACTACTTCTGCCCGTGATCAGAGATGCATATATCGTCAGCCACTAAGGGACATGCTCAACTGGTTAAGGTTAAACAACTGACAAGCAAATCTGTGGTATTGAGCAGAATATTTTCAGTAGCCCATCTCTTATACCAAGACAAGGTAATGTACATAATAACACTTCCAATCAGTTAAGATCAGAAGCCATAAGAGCCTATTATTATTATTATTACTATTATTATTATTATTATTATTATTATTATTATTATTATTATTATTGTTGTTGTTGTTGTTGTTGTTGTTGTTGTTATTATTATAATTCTCAGTCCAAGAGAATTACTAAACAAGTAAAATTTCGAAGTTATTACTATATTGAATGTGAATTAAAATAAATTGTTACTTCTTTGTATAAATTTTGCTGTCGATTTTATTTTTGTTGAAATATTGGATTATACAATCTTGTTATCTAAATTGGTTCCTTAAACAAAAGATTTAAAGCGACTTATGGTAAATTATTTCATATTCATATAAGACGTATTAAATTTTGTCTGGAGAGGTCGGATAATAAAAAGATTAACTGAACATACAATGCAAGAGTTTGAATAAATCGTAGATACACAATGAAAGACTTTAATACCATTAGATATTAATCAGGAATATTAAGATGTGAATATAATAGCAAATGTGTTTTAATCGACCAAAATGTGTGCCTATTTCCTCACCCATATAATGTACACCACACAACTGAATCATATGAAATCAGTATCTTTCAGTCAGTTTATATCGTTTACAGAAACAAATGCGACGAGGCCAAAGCAATTAATTAATTTAATGTTGACCTAGAATCAGGAATGCAATTATTTGTATTTGAATTTATGTTGTGTAAACTCGAGTGTAAAACGCTTAAAGAGAAAATTAAATGGTAGGTGGGAGAACTGTAAAGACTAGAATATATTAAGCTGTCAGTAGAGAATTGTTGTCTTTTGATCAATTATTTGAATTGTGATTATTGCCTAAAATAAATATTTAATAAGGGATTTTAAAAGGTTTATTAGAAAGTATGGCTAACATGAATTTTTAAACAGATTTTGAAATTATCTTTAGGAGGAGGAGGTGAGAAATGACGCATTTAAATATTCTGTAAATAAACCATAATATATTGGTTTGACATTTTGGCACAAAGCCGGCAATTTCAGTGTAGTGGGTGAGGCGATTACATCGACTCCAGTGATCAACTGGTATATATTTTATCGACTCCAGAAGGATAAAAGGCAAAGTCGATCTCAGCGGAATTTGATCTCAGAGCGCAAAGACGGAAGAAATGCAGCTCAGCATTTCGCCCAGCGTGCTTACGACTCTGTCAGCTCGACGTCTTCAGAGAAGTTATAAAATATGAATTAGAAATTATGGTGCATAGTTTCAAGACAATCTTACACTTTAGAATAGAAGAAGAAATAAAGGCTTCTGATTTAGGCACAAGGTTTTAAGGCGAATGAGGTGAGTTGAAATCCTCGTTCTAGTTCTTGGTTATATTTTATTTTGTCGACTACGAAAGAATGAACGGCAAAGGTGACCTCAGTGGGAAATTAAAGAAGAAATAATTCTTCCTATGGTGTTTTTTTATTTTTCTAATTTAAATATCGTTTATATTTTACTTGTTACGTATTTGGACTGGCCATGTTGGGGCACTACCTTGACGGGTTTTAGTCGAACAAATCGACTTCGCTATTTATGTTTTAAGTTTGTGACTTATTCTATCGATCTCTTTTTCCGAACCGCTAACAGGCCGAGACATAAACTAACCAACACCGATTGCCAAGTGTTGGTGGTGGGGATAAGCACAAACATAAACACACAGGCATAGATCGATTGGGGGCTATCGTAGAAGACACTTTGCTCAAGGTGCTGTGCAATGCAACTGAAACCGAAAAGATGAAAAATAAAGTTAACCCCGGCGGCATTTGAACTCAGAATGTAAAGACGGGATAAGCATTTCATCCGGCGTGCTTACGATTCTGCCAGCTCGCTGCCTTAACATAATGTTTAATATTAATTACCAACACAGCTAAGGCAGCCAATGGGAAGAATCGTTAGCATGTCGGACAATGTACTTTTCTTGCGTTCTGAGATCAACATTTCATCTTTTCATCTTTTCGTGGCCGATAAAATAAGTCGAGCACTGGAGTTAATGTAATCAAGTAACACCCGCCTGACTAAAATTGCTGGCCTTGAGCCAAAATTTAAAATCCCTAATAACTAGTTACTAGGTAACACATTTTGAGGGATGGTAGAATCAGTCCTAGAGAATCGACTCCAATACTTGATTGATGTTTTATTTTATCGACCTCCAGAAATATTAAAGGCCAAGTTCAACTTGGCGGGATTTAAGCTCTGAATATAAAGGGACGTCAATGCCACAAGAAATTCTGCTCGATGCTCTACCAATTCTGCCATCCATTACACTTATACAAATATTTAATACCACTGATTTTTCCTAGGGTGTTAACCCTTGGTCTTTTCAGATTTTTAGTTAACCCTTGTTTTATACGTTCTGAGTAATATAAAAATTATCTTTCATAAATCCCAAGATAGTCGGGTGGTTGGGAATGTACGAGGGTGTATGAAAAGTCTTGAGCCTTAAAAAAAGAAAACATGGTACAAGACTTCTGATGAAGGTACAAGACTTCTGATGAAGGTACAAGACTTCTGATGAAGGTACAAGACTTCAAAGCTCAAAGGCCTTGAAGGCTCAAAACTTTTCATATACTGTTTGTTGTTGGCACTCCGTCGCTTACGACGTCGAGGGTTCCAGTTGATCCGATCAACCGAACAGCCTGCTCGTGAAATTAACGTGCAAGTGGCTGAGCACTCCACAGACACGTGTACCCTTAACGTAGTTCTCGGGGATATTCAGCGTGACAGAGTGTGACAAGACTGACCCTTTGAATTACAGGCACGACAGAAGGGGAAGTAAGAGTGAGAGAAAGTTGTGGTGAAAGAGTACAGCAGGGTTCGTCACCATACCCTGCCGGAGCCTCGTGGAGCTTTAGGTGTTTTCGCTCAATAAACACTCACAACACCCGGTCTGGGAATCGAAACCGCGGTCCTATGACCGCGAGTCCGCTGCCCTAACCACTGGGCCATTGTGCCTCCACTTTCATGTATTATACCCCTCGTAAAAATATTTATGATGCGTGGGTGCCAAGGAAATTTCTCCTGTGCATCATATGTGATACACGGGACAGGCAAAGGGTAAGAGATTTCAATTTCGTTGATCTCCGCATGTAGGATTTTACTTTATCTTCGCCGAGTTTAAATTCCTTATGAGATGTGATATTAACATTTATCTCTTCAGAACTTATAAAATAAACCCGAACTGAATACTGGATCAATAGATGCTCTCCATAAAAATTATTATTGTGCCTACACGCAAATAATCAATATTGTTATTACTTTCATACATTGTTCATGCATATCAGTTGTAATATTGCCATACTCTATATAAATGAATAGAAGTATGAATATTTTATTCTTTCTGTTGTGTCAGAATTGGTTAAAGAATAAACTTCAGGCAAAATCAAATAGATCTGACGATGCTCGTTTTGCAGTATACAACCGAAAATCTCGTAAATATGTTTGCAATTATTTCCACCGAAGAATACATTTGTCTGTCAAATACATACACGAATGCACACACATACACACGCACACACCTATGTATGTGTTTGTGTGTGTTTGTGCATGTTTGTGTGTGTGAGTGAGTGTGTGTGTGTGTGCGTGTGTGTGTGTATGTATGTGTGTGTATGTGTGTGTGTGCTTTCGTAAAGAATAAAACATCGACATGGTCTAATAATTTAGACGAGAGACGTAAGATATATAGATAATAATATTGATAAGCTTCGAGTTCGATAATCAGGAACCTACTGAAATATAGTATCTTGGATACTGAAATAAGATATCTTGGACATTATGAAGAAGAAAATATGGACATCACTAACAAGATTAATATGCTTAGAACTATTAACCTTACCTTCAGAGATTGAATATTTGATTAACAATATTTGTTTGTACATTATGTTGTTATCGACTTGATCTACGATAGCCATCACATGTCTTACTCCCGAATGTGTACCTATCTCCAGACCAGATAAGAACTCAGAATCTTAATTTCTAAAACTAAGGTAATAATATTCAGATCTTCTAGGTCGTTGTCCCCAATACATAATCTCATTAACATTAACATAAGCTAGTCATTTAGATTGAATTATTAACAGTCGCATATAATAAATATAATGTGTTAAAGGAGAAGATATGTTTGCATAAATTTGTTTCTATCATAATGATTTAGACATAATGACTATATTAATGAAGCAGCACACGAGTGTTCTAAATTGAACAATAACTGTAATCAAGCAATTCAGTTTTATATACGTTGCTGTTTAATCGCTTAGTCTCTTAGTTTCATGGTTAATCATTTGAAACATTATCAGTATACATACATATATATATATATATATATATAAAGATCGAATAAATAATACACAGAGAAGGAGAGATTTATTCGGTCATGTTGAGTAATTTAATAAAACAATTCTAATCTAGTCAAAACCAGATGTACTTTAATAAAAATTAGTGCGTATGTTCTCGATAAGACCATAATAGGAATCCGCCTTCGGTTTCGACGACTGCTTCAAGCGGGACTGAAATCGTTGATATGCCTGCACTAAATGGTCCTTATCGATTCTAGCGATTTCTCTTCCTTTCAACAATACTCCAAACATAATTTCCATGGGACTTAAATCAAGTGAATTTCGAGGCCCCATGTTTAATGCTACTTAATCATAAAACACTGCCTGACATCCATTCTTGGGTTACGTGGGCTTTTTGAGAAGTTGCTGAGTTTTGTTGACATGCGCATTGCCTTTCACTGCGTACATCTTCCATACATGGTTTAACAACAACCCCCAGCACCTTAAAGCTTCCAGCAGCGTTAATTCTAAGACTGTTGAAAGACGTGTGGTGGTATGACATGGTCTTCATTACTCACCACTCCTAAAACCATTACAATTGCCAGAAATTTGGTGTGGAAACATCAGAACGATCTGCACATAACCATTTATCATTTCTCCTGTCAGACCTTTGATTTCATCAGAGAAGAACCATAGCATGTTATGTTCGTGAAGATTTTTAACCTTGCCAAGTAATGATTTTGCAGAAATGGATCGGCCTCTCCTCAGTACATGTGAGTGGTATCTAATGTTCTCATGCACCAGATAGAAAACTCTGATATTTGAAGTTCTTCACTGATGGCCCCCGTTGATTTTCTGTGTCATCATTATATATAATATTTTAAATGAATTGCATTGGATGAATCGTGATGTCTTTATAGTCCCCGAATACGTAAAATATTTTCATCTCTGTAAAACAGTCGAAATGTTTCCGTCAAAGCCTTCCAATCCTAAATTTGTGTATAAAGCATTTTGCAACAACATTTAGAAAATAGGCAATTTCTAAATCGCCGTGTTTTCCATGTATCGTATGCATTTTCATTTCCTGTGTTAGCATTTTATTTGCCACGATCTTAATGAAATAAAAAAAAACAACAACTTTTAATTGGTGTGAAGAAAGTAATACCCTGATAATTAAGTGTCCTGAAATGTTCCTCAGAACCTGTATATAATTTGCCTATGGAAATGAACACATAATGTCTGCATTTCATATTGCAGTGTTGTATACAGCTATTACTATCATGTTGCTAATTACACATGTGTAAAACGATACGTTTTTGTGTGATTGTAATAAATACCCAATGGAATTTATACGTAGTTAATTAATTCTGCTAAATATAGCAGTCAAATATCTTTCAAGCTAAAATCAACCGTGTTAAAAAAGGGAATATATTAGATAATATAGTCAAGACTAAACAATCTTTAAAAAATAATCGGTTGATCCTGGCTTGCATATATTTTATAATAAGTCCGCTTCATTAGGACCATTATTGTTTGTTGTTTATAACCGAATACCATCCATACATGATTATTCGATTTTTGTCTCAGTCTGCTTCATCTAATACGTCCGCTTTTAAGGACAGGATGTGATTTCAACTAGATTTGAATGCTATTCCTTGTCGAATGATTTCTCTTGGATCTGTACGTGGACTTTTTTTCTCAGCATATGCAGTTGCAGTTGTTACTGTTTTGATACCAATTCGTCTGAGACCGCCTTTGGTTCTATAATACAAACTCCCCGCTTTAAAGTGATCTAAATTAAAACATGTTATCAAAATATGTTAATTTAAGTTCTAAAAATAACTTAATAAGGACAAAGTTATTTTACTAAATTATTATTTTCAAAATTACTTTCAAGCATAAATGAAACAAAGCCATTGAATTTGAATTGAAAAACTGTAAATAGAAGGGTAACCCACGTCAACTGTGGTGGAGTGGAGAGGCACGGTTAGAAATCCTACCGTCTATTATTCAGACAGGATATTTGGGACTACCTTACCTCGGCACAACTAAGAAGTTTGCTTCACAACTAATTAATGGAACCTTTGATATGTATATTCTACTGTGACCTTGGGCCGACCAATGCTGTGTGAATAAATTCAGTGGACAGAAAATGGTTGAAATTGGAAGAAAACACTACAAAAATTTGTAAAATCAAACACGGCCGATATGCTTGTATATTTATAAAGTAGATGAATTGCTTTATAGTGGATAGAACTATTATTATGAAATAGGCACAAAGTCACATGGATATTACGCAATGTGGTCAATCACTCAGCTGGCTAGAAATAGCAGCTAAATCTGAGTACATTCTACTGTCTTAAGAAGAAAAAGACAATTTGTGATAACGTGGCCCTAGCTACTCATAAAAGAAGCAGAGGGTATGGATCTTTCAAAATCTTTCTTAGCGTCATCATATTAAAAAAATTTTCTACAGTGATGTAGTTTTGCATGTTGATGTAGGCGATGTTGTTTCCCATGGGAACAGACAGCTGCGACTTCTGACCTATCAACAACGAAGGCTTCCGATTGATTAAATTACTGTAACTTTACCGGCTTTAACTTTCTAATTATTAATTTCTAGAGAAAATAAACGCATTTTAGTCATGAGCTTGCAAAACTTCATCAGTGTAAAAAAATTGCAAAATGTTCTAACTGTAGGGAGGGTTTTAAAAAGATTTGAAGGTATAGTCGCGAGTGAAATTCTCCGATAATAAGGTTTACCATGAGGCTAACAAAAACAAAATAACAACAACATAAGGGATATCAACAAGACGATATATTGCTGCTATTTCTAACACTAATATACTTTCTTGTAAATAGAAATGTCATATCTAGAGCCGTATATGAAACCTCTTTTTGTTGAATCGCTTAGCAGCCCGAGCGAGCGAACGCGCAGATGTTCTTTCTTAATGTGTTACATTTAAAACAAATAAATCACTGGATTCAGACGTAATTTGCTTGAAAGAAAAATTAAAAAAGAAAAAAACAACTAGGTAATCTAGTAGCAAGACAGCATTAGCTCAATCACTGATATTATTTATATAAACTAAGATGCAACGTGTTCATTTAATTCTTGGAAATGGAGGTAGTGAGAATTAGAAGAAAAAATATACCATGTTCGTAAAACTAAAAGCAATGAAACATTCTTAAAATGTTCTTCTGTTTTAAACAAAGAAACAATTAAGATTTTCACAGTTGGATACCAGAGAGACAAAATAAAGTGTCGCAGCACGCTTTCAAGTTGCTTGGAAACAGAAGAGTGTGGATTTATTCCAGCTTGATACAGAGATGTTTATGTGGCTTAGAAGTTCTCTTCCCAGTCATATGGTTCCAGGATGGACCTCTGTAGACAGTTGATCACATGGGCAAGTGTCTTCTAATTTAGCTTCAGGTCAATCAATACCTTTAGTAAACAGAAAACACGTCACGTTCTCTCCAACTGTTATATTGTTTTTGAATAAAGATTTTAAAATATTTTATAACCACCTAATCGTAAAACTTCGTTCCGATGAATGTACCTCGACTAACAACAACAGTAATAATCTTTTCTACCATAAGCACAAAGCTTATAATTTGCGGAGAGCTGGTATGTCGATTACATCGATCTCAGTGATGATTTGGTGTTTATTTTATCGACCCAGAAAGGATAAAAGCTGCAGTCAATCTCAATGTAGTTTGAACACAACGTATAGAACTGGAAGAAATACAGCTTAGCATTTTGTTCGATTCGCTAATGATTCTGTCAGCTTGTCGTCTTGTATTGATAATAATATTTATGACAATAACAATAATGCCAAAGAAATCAATTTAACATTCTGCTTTAAAAATGCGTCGAAACGATCTGGAAGAGAGGAAAATTAATTAAGAATATTAAAACCACACTGGGAAAAGAAACTGAGATAAGAGAATTAGGCCAAACGAAGACATAAATAGAAATAAATGAATGAAACGGTATCTGGCATATACAAATGAAACAAAAGCTTAAGAAGAAATATAAGAGACGCATTAGTCTAATACTTAAAATAGAGCTAAATATAAAAAAGCTAAAATAAAATAAAATAAAATAATCGGCATCAATAATCTAGCTGTCCTTAGTAATAAGAGTTATAATATTCTGAATTGGTCGCTAAACAAAATAGCAAGGAAAGAAGGATAATAATGAGTGACTTCAGAACACACCATCCAAACTCTGACATTAAGATATTATATTTACGACAAATACAAAGTGGTAGGATCCTTATGCAACTAAAATTCTATTACAAAATATCCACTGTAATACAGTAAAATTATCTAGTATAGAATCATGGAAACATCATTGCAAATAGAGACAAAGTTTGAACAAAAATACTGTTTCTGTTCTCAAGTATGGCGTTAAATATATATAAAAAAAAGAGGCTGCAATAATACAAATGTATGAGAAAAGTAAGTGGAGCGACAGAAATCATGAAACTGGGACAACGGGAAACCATTATAAATTGATTGGAAGAAAGGTTCCTATATGGTCAGTATCGGGACTCTTTAGCTGAATAGACTAGATGCAGGCAATGAAAATTCCTAGTGCTGTTGCTGAAGAGCGCAGAACCATCTCATCAGAAGCCACTAAAATATATAATGAAATAAAGTAATTGAAGAATATGTGGAGATGGAGAAGAGACCTTTGGTCACAATGTCTTTGGCAAACCAATCTTAGCAAAGAAAGAATGAATTCACTGGTATGACAGAGTTGGGACATTCCTTCACTGGAAGTTATATCAACATTTTGAAACACCAACAGAAATGAGATGGTATGGGAATATATAAGCATAAGATCTTTGGGAATAAAAAAGCATGAAAGTATTTTGGGATATGGCGATATGCTTCGACAAGGTATTATTGTCAAGAGTCAGCAGGAAAAGAAATGCTTCTAAATATGCATATCAGTCGACATAAGGGATTGTATAGATTGTATATATCAAAAGAGAAATGGAAAAATTAACCAAATATAAAGATCTCAAAATAGAGATAACCAAATATTGGCTTTTAACACGGACGCAAGCCCTTTTTGATTGATCCCTTAGAAATGATATGAAAAAAACAAACAAACAAAAAACAAAAAAAAAAACAAGCAGACAAAAGAAGCCTCAGGACCAGAAAATACCACTGCTAGGCACCAGTGTAGAACATTCAAAATACAGTCAAAATAGCAAAACGAAAACAAATCATTGCGGATGATCAAGGCACACAATTTCGCACTCGGTAGTGCAATGAAAGCACTCAATGAAAAATAGGCTACTGAATCATAACAGCAGTAATATCAGCAGCAACACACACACACCTGTGATTGCATATGTGTATGTGAACAATATGTGTATGTGAACAAAATGTGTGTGTGTGTGTGTGAGTGTGTGTGTGTGTGTGTGTGTGTGTGTGAGTGAGTGTGTGTGTGAGTGCGCGCGCGCTCTCCATTATATTAGGTACTTATATTTCATGCTTCTGCATTCTAAAATGTTTACATGTTTATCTCCCT
>NC_068985.1:15829867-15830820 GCF_001194135.2 Octopus bimaculoides
TAGTGTTTGGCCTTGGGATTTGTTGATGGACATGGCAAAGCATGGTCTCACCGGGAACTGCGATCTGCAGAAGTGAAATGGTATGTCTGACCCCGAAGGATAAAGGTGCATCCTTGAAATGAAAACATTTTCACCCCTCCCGCACTCTGTAACAATGGTGGCCTCAATCAAGTGGGGCATCAGGGACTTAACTACTAAGCGGGTCCCGTTGCACTGTTTAGGCGGAAGCAAATTTCTGATTAGTATAATTGGGCATCCAACCCTTAGCCTAAGAATATGAGGTGGAAACCCTGCTGGCTCCAATGAGTTGAGAAACTCAATAGGGTGATTGACAATGTCTTGGGGGTCACAGGTCCGGTCAATCGATTTGTAGATGCGCTCCTCATCCGGAATTCGGCTTATGAGCTGGTCATTGATAACACTGGCAGCTACATTTTTGGGGGCCAGGATAGTTCTTTCACTGAGCCAATTGATGTCTGCATAGTTACTTTCCAGATTGGGGAACACTGTTTCCAAAATATCAGAAGGGTTGTCCACGGTGTTGCACTGTTCAGAGATGGATATGTCGCCCATATCATTCCTAGGGAGCTTGCCTTCTCCAAGGGCTAAAATGTCTTCAGCAAATGCTGCAGACGTGCTATCACCAAGCAAATGCGCACGCATGTTTGTGCTTAGGCATAACATCTTAACTTGGGGTTACAACGTGGATGACTTAAGGCATGCACGCACTTCATCAGCCCTGGTTCCTTTAGGGATGACAGGAAGGGTTTGTCGGAAATCTCCTGAAAGCAATAGAGTTACACCACCCATAGAAGTTGTAGAATCCCTGATATCTTTCAGTGACCGGTCCAGTGCCTCAAGGGCACCCTTATTGGCCATTGTGCATTCGTCCCATACAATGAGACGGCACTGTCTAAGAACTTCAGCTTCCTCTGAATTTTTGCTAATATTGC
>NC_068985.1:15831699-15833306 GCF_001194135.2 Octopus bimaculoides
TAATAAAATTTAAAAATTAAGAATGCAGATTCTCTACGTAAGAAATATGCTACAAAACCCCGTTTTTGAAACTATATCTAATGTTTAAGAAGAAAAAAAAGCATTTTACATTTTCAGCCTCGGAAATCCACTCCCCACACACACATTGATCTTTTCATCATCTATTTTTCAATGTACGGGGAAAATACGGAGATTAAGAATATGGAAAACATTTTTTCACTCTTCGTAAGAAATATAAACAGTCAAGTAAAGAATTTAAACAAAAAAGCAAACAAAAACTAAGAAACGAAATGTGCTAGTTGCTAATTACATCGTCATTGGCTTTTATTTTCTAATTGAATGAACCAACATACAGAGACGAAAAATAAGGAAAACGTTTTTAAATCTCAAATTTACCAAGTACAGGTAAATTTTTAGATAACACTCGCACGATTTTCACTAAGAAAAAAAGAAATGGAACACTGACAAATTGTTACATACCTCGTTGTTTCATTGTTGTTAGAGAAATGGATGGCGAAAAATCGCCGAAGACACTTGTTACAGAAAAGGCCGATATTAAGGGCTCGTACCGGCGTGAAATATAAACAAAACTCTTTCGCTCCCAAAGTGGGTGGAGAAAGATGAACGATATAAAATAAATAAATGATTTAAAGTAAATATATTTTAATTGTTGTGTGAGAAAGTATATATAATCTCATTATAAAATATATTGTCTTTCAAAAACATTGAACCTATATCTCATGTTTAAGAAGAAAAAAAAGAAAATTGACATTTAAATTTTTGATGAACGCTGACAGAGAGCGCGCTCTCCCTCTCTATCTCTGTCTCACCCTTACACACATTTATCTTTCTTTCTTTCTTTCTTTCTTTATTTTTCTTTCTTTCTTTCTTTCTCACACACACAGCAACATTACACACACACACATGCTGCTCTCTCACACTAACAAAAGAACTTCACATACACACCACACTTTCTGTCTGGCATACTCACAATAAAAAGATAGCGTTTATTTCTTTTTGGCAACATGTGTTTTGTGTGTAATGTTGCTGTGTGTGTGAGAGAAGGAGAGAGAGAAAGAAAGAAAGAAAGAAAGAAAGAAAGAAAGAAAGAGAGAGAGATTTCTGGCATGTGTGTGTAAGGGAGGGAGAGAGAGATAACTAGCATGTGTGTGTAAGGGAGGGAGAGAGAGAGAGAAAGTATTTTTTTCTTACCACACAACTGTTAAGAAATAGCCGCCCTCTCCTACTTTTTTTTTGTCAGAGGCTGGCAAACAAAATTGTATCTCTCCTTCACCCTCCCTCTCACAAACATACAATTTCTCTCTCTCTCTCTCACTCTCGCCTTCACGCGCGTACGCACAGATTTGACTTCGCCATGTCAGCAAACTTCAAAATTGGTAAAAGTTTATCGATTTTACAGCTATACGCGGGTGCCTCTGAGAGAAAAATTTCGCTAAAATGCACATAAAGTCATGACACATCACCTCCTAAAATTGGAGCGACATGCGTGCTAATTTGTGGACGTGCATAAACCACATTTACGTACACACACACACAAACATCTTCTGTTTTATAGATATTGATATATATATATATATATATATATA
>NC_068985.1:15833844-15835933 GCF_001194135.2 Octopus bimaculoides
TATTTATTTTATCCAAGTAGCGTAAATGATCCTTTCTCATTACTGCAAACAGAATTGCAGTGGCCCATCGGAAATGCATATATCTGAGGATGCTATTGTTCATAAAGACGGAATGTTGTTTTAGTGCATTTGAGCTTGACGTGTAAACCAAGAAATTCATTCCCAAATTACTTTAGTAGGATTTGCGGAAATCATATTCTTAATGGCGATAGTAAATGAATGAACATCAGGCAAGCGCCAGGTAATTTAAAGTATTCATTTGGATGTATTAATCAATGGAATTCAATAAAATATTTATGATTAACCACTAGCTGCTAAGGTTAGCTTTCGTTAGTAATCAGATATTCATTATACAGATATGAGCCAAAGTGCAAGAAATAAATAATCAAAACACAAAAGAATAAAAACACAAAAGAGGAAAATAGAAAAAAGAAAAAAGAAAATTATATGCTGAGTTTGTTGTGTTAGTTACGAAATCTATAATAACGCTTGGATGAATAAGCAATTTTTGCTGACGCAGAGTAGCGATAGTTTCATCATACTTGAATAAGAAAATATTGCTGTGTATTTAGAATGTACAACAAAAATGTGACTGGACTATCAATTATCCAACACTTCTATTTAATGCTTGGTCACCTCAAACTCAGGGATTCATTGTTTTCCAAATATTTGTATGATTCATCGATAGCCAGATAAAAGTTCCTGGAGAACAAAATGCCTACGTTTTTTCTGATGGTATAGAAATGAATGTATATTGGTGATGAAATAACGGCTGGCTTGGTTTTAATTTAGTGTGATAAGGTGGTGGATGCATTATGTGTTTGTAGGTGTTGATAGTGCTAACAGGTAACTGCTTGCTCGTTATTAGCTCTTTTCTGTAACTGTAAAGGAGAGCATTACAGCCAAATTGACCTATAATAGAGTGGACTATCCGAATTGAATTTTAGGATTTATCCGTTGAAAATTTCCCAGAATAAATTTAACGCTAAGGCGACCGCGTGATGAGATCTCGGATTTTCTGTTGAGTACTCTTGGTAACAATTTTCATAACATGGAACTTATCAAATAAACAAAAGCTGGATCAACTTTACAACCTGGAGTACAGTGAGACTTTATCGATGATATTCCGGATTATGCAAATATTTCCAAGTATGCTGTCCCTTAATTTCCAGATATATTACGAGAATGTGATAGAAATATTTCTGCCCCTCGATCCGAATGACTGTATATGCTAGTTATGTCGGATCTTAAAAGAGATTGCGGTGATTCTTGCATACGTCCTCTCAAAACCATTTGCAAGCGCTATCCTTCCTTTATATATTACCACCTTAGAGGGACATATCCTTCAGATGGCCAGTTTATGGCTTTACTGTAGTTGTAAGCCGGTTGTTGATTGCGAAATGTTCGCTTACAATTGTGTTCCTTTCGAGTTTTGCCTGTAATGTGAATATTGTTACTGTTCAATTTTCTTTCAAGTTGTTCCTGATGAGGTGAGGTAACTGTGTATAGCATAAACTGGCCATCTGAAGGATATGTCCCTCTAAGGTGGTAATATATAAAGGAAGGATAGCGCTTGCAAATGGTTTTGAGAGGACTTATACAGGAATCACCGCAATCTCTTTTAATAGAAGAAAATTTCAAGTTATGATCGGGGTTATGATAGGATGGTTTGAACTATTTTATTTCCATTCCCGCAAGTGTGTGTGTGTCTGTTGGGAGTTCCTAGTATGATATCATCATGTTAAAACCATGTCTAGTTGTAACTGGAAATGGTTTTCTAGTTACATATAGGTGGCACATTTGAAGATATTCGTACGCAATATAAAAAGGAAAATGTCAGAAATAGACAACTGATGACACATTGAACTGATTTAGTAAAAGCAGTAACGACAGTACAATCTGTCATACATGCGCAAATACATGTAGAAATACAAACATACACAGACACACAAACACACACGTGCATACACATACACACACCTACATGTATATCTATCTATCTATCTATCTATCTATCTATCTATCTATCTATCTATCTATCTATCTATCTATCTATCTATATATATATATATATATATATATATATATA
>NC_068985.1:15836151-15837897 GCF_001194135.2 Octopus bimaculoides
ATATATATATATATATATATATATATATATATATATATACATACATGCATGTATGTGTGTGTGTGTGTAATAAGGATTTGTTTAACCTTTTAAATTATTTAATTCGACAGAAATGTTTCCCTACACAACGTATATTACATCTACAGTGTTCGAGATGTTACGTCTAGCCGAGAAACCGTTTGAATCTAATATCCAACCGTCCAGTGTCCATAGCTACACGTTTTCTTAACCTATGACCGTTCATCATTGAAACTAATAAATCTTCATTTACGCGATATTACTTCCTTCATCCTTTAGTTTCCTTCTATTAACTTCTGTATATATACCTACGCGTTGCAACTATAAGCGTACCTTCGCATACAAACGAAACACACACACACACACACACACACATACACACACATATACACACACGCACACACACTCACTCACACTCACATATGCACACACTCACACACACACTCACACACACTCACACACACACACACACACTCACACACACATACACGGACTCTCACATACATATATTCGCACACTCACACTCACACATAGACACACTCACACACAGACACACTCACAGTCACACAAGCACACATGCACTCTCACACACTCACACACACTCACACACACACTCACACACACTCACGCTCACACACGCATACACACTCTCACACAAGCACACACACACACACACACACACACATACGGTGATCGGTAATCTGCCTCTTGTAATTTCACCCCGGTATTTTGACTCCGGTGATTTGACCCGCGGTAATTTGATTGCTAGTCAATTTGACTCCTGGTAATTTCACTCCTGATATTAGTAAAACTACATAAATAAATAAATAAAACGTTTAGTAAAGACAAACTAAAAAGTACACTAAAACATCAAAATGTCACTAAAAACTTCAATAATGATGAAGGTTACGAACTATTGCTCGTAAAGAATCTACCTTATTTTCGGGACTATATGGCACAATAATTATCTGCAGCTGTTTCTTTATATATCTATACTCTTGTTTTTGGTCTCACAGATCTCATCTCAATCCAGTTTCCCAGTTGTGCCAAGTGTTTTTCCCTTTTCAATGCAGTAATTAATTTCCATATATTCGGATGTATGTAAGTTAAAGAACTTTGTAGTGCGCTGCGATATCCCTCTAAATGGTTATTAGTGCGAGACATATCCGATTCTCTTCTAAAGCGATCATTTCAACTCTCAATGAGAAACAAAGGAGTTCTTCGTTGTCTAATTCCTCTACCTCGCACACATCCTGTGTACGATAATTCAAAATAGGACATAAATTCTTGTGGAATATCGTCGTCATTTACAAGATCTTCGAATCCTTCAATCACACCGTTGAGAGGAAGAGAGGCCAGAGCTGAAAAACATCTGATTTTAATGCTAAACTCATTATAATGATGGTATCTTTCCTTAAAGCCAAATTCACTTACTTTTCTATATACATTTTGAGATAGATGAAGAAGACAACAAGAGACGGAAGCATTAGGAAGCACGGATAAAATGCTATTAATGTGAGCTTTTTCAAAGTCCATCATAAGGTTTTCATGGCTCAGGGCTTGGCGTAATTCATTTAGCTTATCAAAATGGCGGGTGTAAATTCTTGATTTTTGTTTGGAAGTAATGCAGTAGTAATTCAATTTTGGAGTATTGGAATTAGCATATGTGTTTCAAGAGGACACACATTCTCTGCCTGTCTCTCTGTATCTCTGTATATATATATATAT
>NC_068985.1:15838194-15840681 GCF_001194135.2 Octopus bimaculoides
ATATATATATATATATATATATACCATATTCGAACGAAGGTCGAGTGTACTACAACTCAAGAAAAAGCCAGATTACTTTACTTACGTACAATCTACATTTATTAATGAAAATAATCCCATACAACAATATATTGGTTCCGATGCATCATGGTATCATATCAAAGATAGGAATCAATCTTATATGACATCCAACAATATTACTTTTGAGATGTAGTATTTCTTTCATAAATCTATCTATCTATCTATCTATCTACTTCCCTGCTGCTCTCCCTCTCTCTCTTTATACATCTACACCCAAACCATGCTTAATGTATACGCTTAATGAAATTATGTAAGACATCTCCTATAAGAAAGGCGGGGTGCATAAATTCGTGGTTGGGCTCACGATCATATAGTTAGGGTATCAATTTCTAAACGTCTAGGTGCGTTGTGACATTCATCATAGATTTTCCAGGCACACCCGCCAAATCTTTTTAAGTTTATGAGGCTGCATCCATGTCTCTATTTTAAGATAGTAAGATTTTATTACGAATGAAATATTATTGCTACGAATAGCAAGTCAAGCAGTCACGCAAAGGCATCTTTCTTGGGCCATTACCTCTTGATAGTCGCGTTTTTCTACAATATATGTAACATTAAGTCTACCGAAAGATATTCACCACAAAATAACAAAGACATCATTGAAAATGCTTAAAACATGCTTTGCTTTGAGAATAAAATGCAAATCTAATATATTATTCACATGCGCATTCTGGAGCTATGTTCTGGCATATTTCGTATTACTACCCAATAGATCAACGAATTCGTAGATAATTGATACGGATACATTAACAATTAAATGCAGTCCCTCAAGATCAGCGTGTTTATCAACCGTCTATGTGACTGTGAAAATGGCGCCTGAAAACTAGACCCCAAAAAAGACAAGACGCTTTTGATAGCAGATACCTCCACATAGGCTAGGCACCAAATGAAACGACTTTACCAGTTAGAAGAGCAAACCAACTATCACCATCTCCAAGTGCCAACTGATTTGGATGGAGCATGTCGTAAGACTCCTGACAAGTAAGCTCCTCGCCCACCAAATCCTTAAATGGGACCCTCTGTGGTAACGGCGCAAGGGACGCTTCAAGATGAACTGTCAGCAGACGATCGACAGGGAGCTTCAGCTGGTAAATCTACGATGGAAGGAAGCACTAAGGGTAACTACTTACCTATCCTGTTGGAGAACTTTGATTGCCTCATGCGTCGCCCAACACGAGGAGACAAAAATTTGAGTAAATTTGTTAAATATTTTAGCAACTGATATTTTGACTTTTAGGGCGTTGGAACATTCCCTAAGACGTCCTCTGGGTACGGATAACATTCAAATGTTATCCGTTTCAAATGTCCTGTAACTGACCCAAGCAGCATATGGATCTTGAAACATGTCGGAGTTTATATATTATTCAATAACTAACAACCTTTGTAAATATGTATAAACAAACTGTATTCGCATATAATATCTCATTCAGTGCTGCGAGTGTATTAACGTATCTAATATATGAGATAGCAATTTTTAACAAAGTTGTGTACACTTACATTTATAAAATTTCCCATTTGTACCTCTAAAGTTAACTACTTTAATCATTCTGTCGGCTCAATCCATGAAAATTGCTACGTAACAATCATTTTCCCCCTCCCCTTATTTTAATGTTGCTATCAATACATGCTTGACTGCAAACAACTTGTTTCACTTAAAATTGATGGAAAGGCATAAAATGAATAAAATTCAAAGGAGTTTTCTTTTAGAATTCATTCGTTTGCTTGTAATTTTGCCCTTGTCAACCAAGCGGAAGAATAAGCTACAGGACGTATTTTTGCGAAGAATAATTAGAATTCTTGTTACAATGTAATGAATCACGAATAAATTTGATTTTAATTTATATTAGAGCAGGAATTTTGAAAATAATCAAAAATTTACTGAATTAAAAACTGGGAACATGGAGCCAACAAGGGGAAACTCTCCAAGGTCATTCGACTTGCTAGATATAGCAAATATTTCTTTTATATATCATATATTGTCCTCTTAAAAAGAATGAGCTCGTGAAGGACAATATGGTCCTAGGGATGCGAAAAAAATTAACAAGACCAAATGGTCACGATTGGAACGCTTTTGAATTTTAGGTCTGTTCGATCAGAGCTGGCTTGGGGTTAAACAACAACAATTCACATTTATTGTCAGCTAGACATTGTCACCTCCTTCAAAGACTGCTAAGTAATTTAGTAGCTATTAGTGTCATGGATTCCAAGTTTCCAGTAAGAGTTTGTGAAGTTTTTCTGGATTTCATAAAATAGTATTGTATTCTACTTTGATATTCGAGTAGAATTATTCTCATCTTCATTACCACCTATGGGCTTATTTGTGTGCGTATGCATGCACACACACACACACACACACACACACACACACACACACACACACACACACACACACACACACACACACAC
>NC_068985.1:15841538-15848480 GCF_001194135.2 Octopus bimaculoides
TATATATATATATATAGAGAGAGAGAGAGAGAGAGAGAGAGAGAGCTATTTTAATTTAATGCTTCCTCTAACTGCCACAGAAATAACGAATGATAAAAAACGTTCCATTCTTGACCATAAATCTTTTTGTGTATCTAGGAAAGATCAATATGTCTTTATTTTTCTGAAGATGATGTCGTGTTGTTCGATGAAATTTGATTACTATTTCTAGCAAAGCGGAAGTCCAAGTAGAGGCGCCCTCATTGTGTGTAATAGCATTTAGTTTCAAGATCACAATCGTGTATCTATGACTCATTAACTTTAATGAAGAAGCTAAGCTGAGGAAATTAGAATTGATTTTCAGTCTTCGTCGTAGGTCCTCATATAGTTGTCTACGGTAGCTTATTGAAACGTCAATCAAACAGTAACAGTTTCTTAGTGAAGCGTCGATTACTTTCTGTCATATGGAGCCGCTTTAACAGCAGACGATGTCATCAATCAACTTTAATGGGATTCATCTCTCACTGATATTCCGCCAATTTTAAAACGTTTTATTCGCTGATAAATATCAGTCAATCTCAAGTTTTCTCCAATAAATTCTGTTCTTAACATTTAGAGTATTCCTCTTCCATTTTCACCACTTCTACCGGAACAAAATTTGATATACACGTAACTCCTTGTTCTCCAGTTTTCGCTTCTTTTCTATTTCGAAATTAATAAGATCTGAATACATGCTTGTCAACATTGGTCATTGTTGTTGTTAGTAGTGGTGGTGGTGATAGTGGCGGTGGTAGTGGAGGAGGGCAGCGATACTACAGAGTTTAGGGGTATTCTGTGAATATAGGTTGAATGTGGGGGTAGGGTATGAAGGAAATCAAATGATTAGTTCTAACTATTGTAAAATTGTAGTATTTCGTGCGATTATTTTATCTGGTAAAGGAGAAAGATGTAAGATGTTATAGATACGAATTTGTTATATAGGTTAATGGACATCGCTTGTAATATGCGGACATGTGTGCCTGGAAAGGAATTATTACCTTAATAAATAAAGCGTGGGGAAATACCTGGTAGTAATAGTTCAGAGAATAAGGGGTTTATATAATAAACTTCTTAATGACAGGTAGTACACCACTATTACTACCAGGTATTTCTCCTAAATTGTGATATCTCTGCCCGCCTCTCTTTGATCTTTAGTCTTAACTAGCGAATCCTAAACCCCGACCCTATACCTAATTCGCTTTATTTATGCATTAATATATTTCTTCACTTTTTACTCTTATTTTTTTTCTTTATTCCTTATCTTTTCTGTATCTTCTTTTCTCTCCCAGCTGCCCACATTACTAAGCCTAGCATAATAAAATATACATTTTCATCACCTACGCTTCATCTCTATCCTCAGAAAGAACCAGTCTAGCTGACTTCTATTTCACCCGGAACGCTGACCATAAATATATTACACCCTCTTACAAACTAAACTCTTGACCGAACTCCACCCCTTAATGCTCACGACGACCAATTTTGTTGGTCATTCTCCCATTTCATGGTAAGCTTCGGCAGACTCCAGCTACGTCTCTGCTATATTCTTGGGATAGTCTTTTGCTTTTGAAATTATGTTTCATCTGATGATTGCGGTATTTTGTGATGAAGTAATGTTTTCATTCTTCTATTAGAAAAATGCGTAAGAAGCAGCTGTAATGAGCTGATAATTATCGATCGTCTGCTATTATTCATTTGATTATAATACACCATAGGGATTTACGACACATCGGACACCCTGGAGTATACCAACAACGTAAAATCAACATTACCTGTGCTTTGGGCCAGCTCCGAGGCGCTAAGTACTCATAGGGTTGGTTTTCTCTGTGTACACAACCGGAATATCCTATTTGATATTTATGAACCATAGCTGGTAACCACAAGTTTATACAACCCTACCTGGTGCATATCTTTTCAAGTAACCGATTCTGTCTGAATCCTTATTATTATTATTATTTTTCTTTATCACAGGTTTTGTTGGAACTCCTAGATTCTTACAGGCGTAGCGGTCTTGCTACCTGTAGCCTACGATACCATTCTATCTATTTTTTTCAGCTATCTAATACTTTCCTGATTATTCTGGCCGTGCCAAGGAGGCAAACCTTTAGTAACATTTCTACTGGATTCTCTAATCCAATTTCCTTTATATTCCCCTTGATGCCTTCTGATACTGTTTCCAAAGACCCAACAATAATTGGCACTATCTTCACTTTCTTCATTTTCCATAACCGGGCTATTTCGTCTTAAGAGGGTTGTATTTATCTATCTTTTTCGCCTTCCTTCTTGGCTATTCATGGGTCAAAGCGGCATGCAACATCAACTATATAGCATTATTATTAATATTATTATTAGGAGAGTATTGCAGTTCGCTTGAAGCATTGTTTGCAAAAAATAAGGAATTGTATTCCGAAATATCATCGGACTATAGATAACTAAATTACAACAGGTATGTAGTCCATTTTTTTGTATTATAGTGCATTGTTGTACCATTCAAAACCTTTTATTCTTTAATATTATTATTATTATTATTATTATTATTATTATTATTATTATTATTATTATTATTATTATTATTATCATCATCATCATCATCATCATCATCATCATCGTCATCATCATTATTATTATATATATGTGTGTGTGTATTTGTGTTTGGGTGTGTGTGTGTGGAGGAGGGAGTGTGTGTATGTGTGTTTGACTCGAGGCAAGACGATTCTCAGCCTTGAAATATAAATGAAAAACCAACAAACCAACATTATCTAATGCGATCTCATTATCTAAGAGGTATGAGTTTGGTTTACTGGAACGATAGAAGCTGTTTCTTGCAAGTTAAACAATTACATAGTTCATTATCAACGCTCGTATATGGTACAAAGAAATGGTTTCTGGTATAGGTTCTCGGGTTTATGATATTGTAACATGCTACTTTAACATGTGTGCTATGTATACACATCGTCTCAGCAGAGTTAATTCACATTCTACCGTTTTTCGATTCCCCTTCATATATATATCCGTCTATCCGCATCCTTTCATTCAAATTTTTTTCTGCCGCATCTTTTTTTTCACCTGTATTCTCTTCTCTTTTCTGGCACATTTATTTAATTACTCTTCGTATGTATTTTTACCTGTTACTCTTCACACCTGGAATGTGATGTAAAATAATATAATGTTCAAAAGAAAAGGAAATCCAGTAGTTGTTTTCCTGATACAGCCATGATGTTCTATGGAGAAACAAATCGAAAAAAAATACATAAAAGATGTTTGAAATCTTTTGGTTGTGACTGTTGTTATAAAGCGAACGGATGTAACAGAACGCAGATTTTAAATAGAAACATGCTCAGAACAGGTAGTAAATAATCGATTTTTTTCTACAAAATTTTAATTAAAATTTATTCTATGAGATATTGAATAAAATTTATTTTATAGAATATTGTGCAAGAGATAATTAATAGTTGATTGTAAATTATACGTCATTGGTGATTGCACAAGTTCATTGTGAACAACAAGTGTTAGTTAGATCACGACATTTCAACTTCAGTTATCAAAATATCTTAAAACAGCAGAAAATTTACGAAGTGGAAACAAAGGCGTTTATAATTCTTTTTTTCATTTCATCCATCTTTAACGTGTAGAATAATTTCTTCCGCACTTCCATTCTAAATTTTGATGCCTTGTCTTTTTTTGATAACATAGTACGGAAATATGCACGCGCGCGCTAACACACACACACACACATACATACACACACAGAGTACCTTTACGCAGTTGCTTGAGATGCTAAAAATGCCGGCGAGCCAAATCTTCCTCGATTGAAAGCCTAATTCCTTGAAAAGAAGGATACACTAAACAACGTAGTCTAAGACATGCAATGCCTGAGAGACGGACGGATTGTCACGGTTGGAACGCTTTTGATTAAAGGTGCTCGTTTAGTCATTATAACTGGCTTTGGCTAAATAGCATTCTCGCAACAACAACAACAACAACAACAACAACTGCAACACAACACGTGTATTAGCAGTAAAAGATATGTGAACCTCGAATTAATACTGTATAACAACTATTTCAGGCATTGTTTATAGTTTTGCTACTTTCCATATTCACTTGTTTAACAAACTCGAACATAATTGTACGTTGCAGCCAATGACTTTTCCTTACTGATACTTTTGATTCCGAGTTCTGCTCAAGAGAAAAATATTCTATCAATAGATACTTCATTATAATTCTGATTCACGAATGACAATTTCTGAATATTTACGTAGTTATGCAATGAATTCTGAATATTCGTATTGCTAAAAACATAATTGCCGTAACTGTTGACGCCGTTATGTTTCTTTGCTAGAAATCTATTTTCTAGTTAATTAATATTCTTTCGATAAATTGCACCTTAGCATTCATTTATCCTAATTAGAGCAAGCCAAATAAACAGCTTTTTCGTGGTTGTAACACCTGAATCTCTCTCAAATGATACCGTACCACCTTTTAAAATAAAAGCAGAACATGTCAGATACATTGTAGTTTGCGATAAAGAGCCTGAACATATGAAATGGTCACAAATAGAATATCTTTCATCGTAGAAAGTGTGGCACTCCGTCGGTAACGACGACGAGGGTTCCAGTTGATCCGTGCAACAGAACAGCCTGCTCGTGAAATTAACGTGCAAGTGGCTGAGCACTCCACAGACACGTGTACCCTTAACGTAGTTCTCGAGGAGATTCAGCGTGACACAGAGTGTGACAAGGCAGGCCCTTTGAAATACAGGTACAACAGAAACAAAAAGTAAGAGTGAGACAAAGTTGTGGGGAAAGAGTACAGCAGGGTTCACCACCAGCCCCTGCCGGAGCCTCGTGGAACTTTAGGTGTTTTCGCTCAATAAACGCTCACAACGTCCGGTTTGGGAATCGAAACCGCGACCCTATGACCGCAAGTCTGCTGCCCTAACCACTGGGCTATTGCGCCTCCACATCATAGATATATTTGATCAGATCTGACCTCGGCTACACAACAAGGACAATGGTTCCGCACATGCATAAGGAAAGGAAGTTGAGGAATGTGTAAGTCGATTAAACCTGATGTTTTCATCAATTCTGAAAGGATAAAAGGCAAAGAGGATCTCGGCGGGTTTTGAACTCAGAATGTGAAATACCAGAACAAATACTGCAAAGCATCTTTCCGACACTCGAACGATTCTTCCAGTTTAGTATGCCGCATCTAACCACCCTTATAATGAAACAATAACATTTATTAGAGCAGTTTATTATAAGAAAGTGTGAAACAGTGGACAACATTTAGTAAGGATCCCCTACGAGATCAACGTCGTCTTGTATTCTTTAGGGCATCGGCTATAATAATTCAGGAAAATTATTAACTTTATGAAAGAAATCATTATTTACAAAATTATTCGCGGCTACAGTGGGAGATATGACTCAAATACTGTGTGCTGATCTGTTTCTCCATCTGCAAATGCCGAAAGCTCTCTTGGAACGATTCATCTCCATTCGAAAAACACAGTAAATGTCTTCTGCCAAATCGTTCAAAATATCTTTTATTACAATAGAAACGTTGTTGTAGTAGATTCTGCAACATTTCAAACGATATTTCATTATAAGAATACATTAATTCTTAACCAACATCGAGAAATATCGAAACAATTTTTCATAATGCATATATAATTGTTTCATTAAAATATGTTCTCACATATCACTTCGTTTAACCGGCTGCTTTACATCATATTTCATATTTCGAGCTATTTCATTATATTGAGATCATTTTTTACTTGTAACTTGTGCAATATGGTATATATTACACGACAACGCTTTTGTATATCCTTCCTCAAAACCATATTTTACTATGCTTCATTGAAATCCAGAACTTCCCGGTGCGTTACGAAACGTTACTCTGTCAGATATGGAATTTATTTCTTTTGTAATTCAAAGATGGCTTTGTGTTTTTTTTTCATCATGGCTGCAACATCATATGGGGCTAACAATATCATTTGCGTATACAAAGAGTTATCATTATATTTTTTTTAATCGCTGCGAAAATCGTTTTACTATAGCATGTTAGCAGTTGCAGTCTCCAAGCAGACATTGTTTTATACCTCTTGCTTTCTGAATGAACGGAACCTGATACGTAAAGATTTCACTAACGAAAACGTTACTTTTATCTACAATTAATGTATTAAACGAGAGACTGCATTAGTCATTTATCACATTTTGAAAATCGACACGGTGAATGAATTCAAAGAAATCAAATGCACAAATTTTTCAGAACGTATTCTGTTATGTGATCATGAATATTTCTAACAGAGCAATGAAGACATTTTGGAAATAGCAAGCAGAACATTGTCAATCAATAAATTTAGTTGTATGAGTTAAATTTATTCCCCCTCTCCCTGCACTACTAATCCTCTAATCCAGAGGAACGCCTCGTATTTCATTACCCTATGATTCATTCTCGATGAAAGCTTGGTCTCTTATTGATTCATTCCTTATGGACCTTTTTATTAAGTCATCTCCTTACAACACTTAAAATCTTCAATGGATTCCAAATCCTTCAATTAGCAATATCACAACTAAACTTCTCTTCTACACATTACATATACTTTCATGTATCTACAGTGTGGCTTCCTATATCAAGGAATATATGTCTATATTTTAACGCACTTCAAAAGTGAATGATATGTTTGATCTTCGTTTAAGAGTAATTTATGAACGCAAGCATGGAGTCGTGCGCTTAAAAGGTTTCTTTTGCATTAGATTACATCGACCGGTATTTCAACCTCGGAAACGCCATAGCCTTGAACACGCAAGAGTTTGTATAGATGAAATTTAGCGAACAAAGGTATATAGAAAACTGCCGGATGTCTGGGTATGTATGTATGTATGTATGTATGTATGTATGTATGTATGTATATATATATATGTATAT
>NC_068985.1:15852060-15852760 GCF_001194135.2 Octopus bimaculoides
ATATATATGTGAGAATTTAGGAAAAAAACAACAGACGAAGACAGGTGGTGTAAGCAACAAATGGATGTATTAGTTTAACGCTCGGGAATAGAGAAAGTCTTTGACGTTTCGAGCCTACGCTCTTCAACAGAAAGGAACACAGAAAGAAACAAGGAGAGAAACAAGGAGAAAAAATATAAATGTAGTGGTCAGCGATCTATCATACCTGTGTGTGTGTGTGTGTACGTGTGTGTACTTGCATGCATATTTCTATGCAATATATCCACATAAACACGTATGCAAATACATGTATGCATGTATATAGTGACAATATTAAGAGTTTATGACGCTTACACATTTGCCTCGTCTAAATATGCGAAAGATGATATACGGTATGCTAGAAAGAATACTGTTTAAATTATAATATACATCGCTGTACCTTTACCTGGATTATCCTCACACTTATATCTTTCTAGTTAAAGTTTGTTCAGGTGTTAAATGTCAAACACTATTATTCATTTTTAATGATCTTAAACAGCAAATAATCAAACATGCTGTAATAATATCTCGGATATTTCTTCCGTTGCACTGGAATCGGTAGTGGAATATCGATTACATCACAGAAGCTATTCTTGAAGCAATGATGCAAAATATCATTATACGTGCAAACATACATACATACATACATACATACACAGAAATAAATATATATATATATATA
>NC_068985.1:15853409-15860941 GCF_001194135.2 Octopus bimaculoides
TACACAAACACACGCGCACATACATACATACATACATACACACATACATACATACATACATACATACATACATACACGTATATTTTCAATTAGAGAATGTAATAACAAGCATCTACACACACACACACACACACACACACACACACACACACACACACACACACACTATATACACATAAACACACCCGTATACAAAGACACTCAAAAGTACGCAGACCTAGCCATTATATATTTTTGTGAACAATAGCGTCGTTGGAATAATTGTCTCGTTGGAAACCTAGAGGCTTATAGACTTCCAATGAGTCAATTATTGGTTTACTCCGATGGCATGTGTAAGAAGGAAGTATCTACGTCACGTAGGTGGAATTCCTACGTAATGTATTTTTGTTCGAACGCATATCTTTACCAGTTTTCTCACCGATATGTAATTAATTGCCGATATGTAAATTAGTAGAATCTGTACCTTACCACAAACATTTAAACAGATTTAATCCGTTTTCTGGACTTGGAAACCAAAGCTACGAACTTCTTAACCACAAATCTGTTCCTCTAAGGTATACATAGTACGTACCTGTAATGAGAACCTTGATATTAAACTGATTGTTGGTTATCGTCAAAATTGTTAGCACTTACTCAATTCTTGCTAATTTTCATGTCAATGTTGCATGTAGTATAAAACATGCAACAAGTTCCACCTGATAATGACTGTAAAAAATACCATACTTTAGAGAGAATGAAACTGAATTTAATGAGGCTTTCTATGATATGCACCTTTAGGTTAAGAAAGAAAGTAAAGAGCGCTACTGCAATTTCTACGTTTATAACCGATTTACAAAAGTAAATATCCTACTTTAATCTTGCTATTGATTATAGTGGAGGCCCAATGGCCCAGTGGTTAGGGCAGCGGACTCGCGGTTTTGATTCCCAGACTGAGCATTGTGAGTGTTTATTGAGCGAAAACACTTAAAGCTCTGCGAGGCTCCGGCAGGGGCTGGTAGCGAACTCTGCTGTACTCTTCCACCACAACTTTCTCTCACTCTTACTTCCTGTTTCTGTTGTGCCTGTAACTCAAAGGGTCAGCCTTGTCACACTGTGTCACGCTGAATATCCCCGAGAACTACGTTAAGAGTACACGTGTCTGTGGAGTGCTCAGCTACTTGCACGTTAATTCCACGAGCAGGCTGTTCGGTTGATCGGATCAACTGGAACCCTCGACGTCGTAAGCGGCGGAGTGCCAACACACACACACATTGATTATAAAACAGTCTTCGCCATTGCGAGCCAATGAGTAAGTCTCTAGTAGGTTGCTGGACCTGTTAGAGATTACATGAAAGTTTACCGTGTTAAATAAAAGAAAGACACAGGATAATACATTCCCTGGTATATAAAAGTATAGGTTTGTCACACGTTTGATTCTAGTTCTTTTAGATCAAATGAAATATTGTCTCAACAGTAACAAGACAACTTTTGTGACTAAAGGAAAATATGCCAAAATGTCAAGCACGAACCTCTGTAACAAAATAAAGGAATATAAAGGCAAACATATAACGAGATAATCAGTGTTCACATTATCATTTGTATCTGGAGATGGTAATTGGAGGCGAAAAGGCATCAAAATACTATGTGACACATCCATATACAGCTGTGTTCTCGTAATTCAAAACGCTAATATGGAAGGAAAGTAATATGCTATAATATAATATATAATTTTATAATTGGTTTCTTTAAATAATCAGTTTTATTTTATACTTTAATTTAAAGTATAATTGGAAGAGAAATATATAGTGTGTGATACAAGCAATAATATTTTATTGTGGTTATTTATATATGATAAAATACAATAAAGCTCAATAACTAATTAAAGAAACATAATTAAAAATCCACTTTAAATCTGATATTCAATTACACTGTAGTGCAAAAATGTGAAAAGAAAACTGTTTAATCAAAAGGTGAAAGCGTGTTTTCCGAATATTTGTCAATAATGATGTTGATCTCTTCTCGTTATGTTTATCTATACAAACCACTGGTGCGGGTAAATAGATTCAATTTCCTGACTTTTCTCTGATCAGCGCTACACATTAACAGATAGTCAGCCCGACAAATATTTGGGCGATGAGAGAGAAAATTCAGTTATATTTTATTGATCGCAGAATTCGATAATTGTTTATCTTATTACAGATGACTTCGACAAGATTTGATCTCAAAGTATAAAGGGTTGTAATTAAACACCACGAGGAATTTCATTCTATCTCTTCACATAAATTCATAATTTCATTAATTTTATTGCTAACAATTCTTGAAATAAATTCTGCTGAGGTGTTCACAGTTAAAAACAGTTTAAACGCAATTTTAAAGGGTTAACAATGACAATTATGCGCCAGAACGTCAAACTAATACACCTGCTTGTTGTTTATACACCTGTCTTCGTCTTTTGTTTTACAGTAAATTTCACCTTGTCTCCGTATTCTTTCTGTTGAAGAGCGTAGCTCGAAACGTCAAAGACTTTCCGTATTCCCGAGCGTCATACTAATATATCCTTTTGTTATTTACACCACCTGTCCTCGTCTGTTGTTGTTTTTTCGTATATTCTCCCATATATATATATATATATATATATATATATATATATATATTTCCAGTGGCCAGCGTGAGTAAAAATGTCCGTAAACTGCAAATATTATATTATATGTGTATATGAATTATATACTGAGGAAAAGCTACTAAGTGGTTTTCTATCACGCTAGAAATGGAAGTTAAATCCCAACCCACTTAGTGGTTAGGGCATTTGGCTCACGATCGTAAGGTCGTAAGTTCAATTCCCGGCAACGCGTTGTGTCCTTGAGCAAGACACTTTATTTCACGTTGCTCCATTCCACTCAGCTGGCAAAAAGGAATAGTAACTGTATTTCAAAGGGCCAACCTTTTTCCCGGTTTGGGATTTAACTGCCATTTCTTATTTCTTTATTGCCCACAAGGGGCTAAACATAAAGAGGACAAACAAGAACAGACAAAGGGATTAAGTCAATTACATCGACCCCAGTGCATAACTGGTACTTAATTTATCAACCCCGAAAGGATGAAAGGCAAAGTTGACCTCGGCGGAATTTGAACTCAGAACGTAACGGCAGACGAAATACCGCTAAGCATTTCGCCCGGCGTGCTAACGGTTCTGCCAGCTGGCCGCCTTAATGCCATTTAACTGCCATTTCTAGCGTGATAGAAAACCACTTGATGACTTTCCCTCAGTGTATAACTCTTATACACACATATAATATATGTATGTGTGTGTGTGTGTGTGTGTGTGTGTGTGTGTGTGTGTGTAAGCAAATACTCTCCTCCCATTACAATAGCTATGATAACATAATCACTCTAAAGATCTTGATCAGGAATAATCCAAATGCAATTATTCCTAATCAGTAGACATGCTGCAGTCTGCAGTTGAACCAGTTCAGTCTAACGCTTTCTTACCTTAACGGAACAATATCTTGATAATTTATAGAAATATAATTACTGTCTTTAAAGTGAATTATTTTGCAAAAGTATCCTCAACGAAATATGCTAATTAATGGGTGAAGAAAAACTCATTCCAAATTGAGAAAAGTAATTACAAATATAATAGATTTGTTTTGTTTTTATACAGTTTAACATTTTTATTTTACTTGATTTAGATTTGCATAAAATCTATAAATTTACATTAATTCTCTCACAGCTAACTCCTATTCCACCTTCTACCCTCGGTTAATTATTGTGAGCGAAATTACATATCATAGAGCAGAGAGTAATCTTTACACTTACAGTGTGTACAAAGTTATGAATCTTGTGTAAAATGCCCTTCAGCAGACCTTCAAGAGTGATTGGCGAGAGAGCAGAGGGCTAATGAAGTTGAGAGGTTCTTTCAGACCTTGACAACTTCTCTGGTGTCGATACCACGAGAAAATGCATCCTATACAGTCTATGAAGTAATTGGTGATAAGAAGAGCATCCACCCGTAGAAACCGTTCTAAAGTGTAAAGTTTGAGCATTTGTCCAAGATGGGAGTGGCTCCCACTAAAAAAAATATGCCTTGGACTGTGACGCCTTGGACTTATTTCAGGCTGGCCGTGATTGGACCCGTTCAACCGACGCTTGCCTGAAATACAGAGGTTAAAGGATAACAACAGCGACGACGACGACGGTGATGATGTTGACTATGATGATGATGATGAGGTAGAGGAGAGTAGTGAATAGAAGAGGAATGGAGATAGAGAGTAATATATGGTCTATTTAATAACAATTTTGTAAAAATTTTGGTAGGCACGTTCTCTCAGTTTAAAAATAATAACAGCCAGTTCATGATTTACAAATTACTGAATTGTTATGATTGGAACGCCCTTCACCTAAGTTTGTTTTACTACGATTGATCTGGTACTACACAACGCTAAATTTTACTTGAGCTGACGAGGGAAGCCCTATGTGCTAGGACGCGATCAGCAAGGTAAAGCATTGAAATTTTTCTCAACTTATCGTCTCGATTTATTCTTCACATGTTCCGACAGATTTGAACGTTTGAACGGCAATATGCTTATCGCAATTGCATTACTGCATTCGCAGAACAAATTCACTAACCAAATCTCACTGAAAATGATATGGGCAGGAACTGCCTTCTCTCATAAACTTATCCTATTTAACTAAATAAAAATGCTCAAGCGGCAACATAATTTTTTTTTACTGTCCTCCATGCAAGTTAACTAGGGATCATCTACGCTTTCACCCTCCCTGCTTGATAAAGCAGCAAAATCTCTTTCAAATCACACCTTACTGTTCTGAAAAAATGAAATGACACGTTGGATAATATGAGAAAATATAATGGCTTGGACAAAACACCATTGATAATATGTATGTTTGTTTGTAGCTGCTCTGGAGTAACAACTTTCCACAGTTTAACGAAAAAAGATGAGTGAAAATATGTGAAAAGCGTTTAGTTCCTTCTATCAAGATCAAATGAACATTATTAAATCTATTATAAATAAATTGTTGTTGACACAGAATGCTGTCACTTCTCTTGGTGTCAGAAATTTATCCTGTCTTTAATTTCAGCTTGATTTTATTTATAAATTTTTGCTGAGATAAAAACATTATTATACACTTGGAAAAATTCAGAACTGATAAAATCTATACACACAATAACTGGTTGTTGCTAGTCTATATTTCACCCCCACCTTTCTGTTTCCAAAACATTTAACGTTTATTTCCCCTAAAATTGAAATAAAAAGCATTTCTTAAGACAGTCTTAATTTCTATGTGTATATATTGTGCTATATACTGCTGTTTAGTCTCTTGAAAGTTTGATCAAGCAGATGTATAAACAAAGTATTCAAGCCTTAATATGACTATTCCATCTTATTGGAACATGTACTAAAGAATATTACATTACCCTAAGTGTCCTTCTTTTTGGAGATAGTGTGGTGTGGTTTAAACGGAATTTAGCTGTTATATCTTGTAAAACTGGCAAATGCCTTTGAGGTGCTTGCTTCCTTTTCAAACACGCGCATCTCCTTCGTATAAAAAATTAGTTTTATTTTGATTCATGCATTATCATTGCCTTCATCTGTAGAAGACTTGTTATAATCAATTTAGCGTTATTGGAAAAGGCTCTCTTTGCACTCCGGGTAGTTTCCTGTTCATAATTACTTGTGCTTGTCTGCTTACACATTTTGACGGTAATGTTAACTTCAAGTATACATATAACACTAATATATATACAAACAGTTCACAGATTTGTGTGTGTGTGTGTGTATAAATTCATACATAAAGAAATACAACAGTAAAACATTTGAAGTCAATTCTTCTGAACTCAACTTCAAATCTGGCAGCCATTGAAAGCTTCCTTTCCTAGGCAACTGATAACATGTCTGCTTATATCATGCATTTGCAATTATCCCAAAAGCATGATACTTTTTGCTCCAGGTCAACATTGCTCGAGAATACTGATGATTGAAAGCGTTTCACTTGTGATAATACTGCCCTTCTCTATTTAAAATGGTTCGGTGTGATCTGAGTACAACATCGATACTACTCCTTGCAGGCTAAGCGTCTCTGCACAAACTTTTCTCGTTGGCTCGATTTGTACTTATAATGGCGATAGGCGAAGTATTGACCTTTCATATTCTTAATGTTATGAATGTATACAATTAACAATACAATTATTGTTTCACAGAAAAATTAATCTATCGATATTGCATTAAGAACAATAGAAATCTTTGATCGAATGCAGTTTACTAACACTTAAATCATCACGACAAATTACCTGATCCATATAAATATTGAAGATCAAACATCATAGTGATGAATTCTACAATGGCTGAGAAAGCAGATGGTAAATAACAGAACGATACTATATTATAATCAAAGTTAGTATAATAGCATAGGAAAAAGGGCGATGAGCATCCAGAATCGTTAGCATGCCGGGCGAGATGCTTAGCAACATTTTGTCCGTCCTTACGTTTTGTGTTCGAATTCCACTGAGTTCGACTTTGTCTTTCATCCTTTCGGGGTCGATAAAATAAGTACAAGTTGAACCCTGGGGTCGATGTAATCAACTTACCCGCCCCCGAAATTGCTAGCTTTGTGCCAAAATGCGAAACTAATATAATAGTATAGGAAGCAATCCAATAACAAAGCTATATAACAGCTCCAAATGATTTGCAATGAGTTAAAGACTACACAATAGTACTTTTATGAATAAAACATGTATGACTCATGCTCACGGTGACACGCAATGGAATCGAACCAGGATCGATGTGTATGAGAAGGAAAATAAGCCACACAGTCACACTTGCGGCCATTTGCTTTTTCTTCAGAACTTTTCACCTAGCATAAATTAAATTGAAACAATCGAAATCGTGAATCTCGATGCATTTAACGTTTGATTTTCGCTTAGCTGTATTTTTGTTGTTGTTGGTTCAAGAATTTGACAGTGGCTTAATATATCTTATGGATTTATTCAGACTGCAATAACACGATAAAGTAGGTCTACCTTATAACACAATGATCTGTAGAACAAATAATCAATGGCAGTTATTAAGCAAACAAGTGATAAACATTCACTTTCATCTGATCGTGGTTATTTTTCTCATTAAAGATTCGCACTCATTCCCCAACAGCTAGGTGAAAAGTTCTGAAGAAAAAGCAAATGGCCGCAAGTGTTACTGTGTAGCTTATTATTTTGCTTTTCATACACGTCGATACTTGTTCGATCCCATTGCGTTTGACCGTGAGCATGAGTCATCTGTCAGGGTGTTTGGTTAACCAATAACACGTGAACTTTTGGGTGGAACTTTGGGAACGAGAAGTGAGTGAAATCCGTCTTATCTATCTATCTATCTATCTATCTATCTATCTATCTATCTATCTATCCATCCATCCATCCATCCGTCTGTCTGTCTGTCTGTCTGCCTGCCTGCCTGTCTGTCTATCTATCCTTACCTTCTCTCTCGCGCACAAACACACACATACACATTATATGTATATATATATATATATATATATATATA
>NC_068985.1:15861027-15862037 GCF_001194135.2 Octopus bimaculoides
TATAGAGAGAGAGAGAGAGAGAGATAGATAGATAGATAGATAGATAGATATGAGTGTGTGTGTGTGTGTGTGTGTGTGTGTGTGTGTGTCTTCGTATTTGTGTTTGTCACCCGCGATCACTTGACAACCGGCATTAGTTTGTTTACATCCCCGTAACATAGCAGTTCGGCAAAGATATAATAAGTACTAGACTTAAAAATAAGTACTGGAGTTGATTTGTTCCACTAAACCCCTCAAAGAGTATGGCCGCAGTCCAATGACTAAAACTATGTTAAACGATAAAAGGTAGTCATAGTAACGTGATAGTAATAATAATGGATGTAATGAATTTGATCATTGGTCTGTTCGATCACAGCTGGATTATAGCAATAACTCTTTGGCCATTAACTAACAGTGTTATATTTTATTCACTCGAACATTGCACTCTTTCAGTTGAGGATACTGGTTTCTGGTGTAAGTTAAGGCAAAGAATGATCAAACAGTAGTTTAGAACTTGAGAATATTTCACTTAATGATCGAAAGAAAAAGATATTTTGTCGACACGAATGGAAGATTCTCTTATGCTTGTAGAGATGAACATTTGCTTGGCTTGATTCAACAATAAATAAGGCATGTGAAATTAGCCGAGAGGGTGTAGAATAAAACTATGTGTAGCGATGTATAGCAGATATTTTGAGAATAGAAGTTAGCTTCTTAGTAAGCAATCAAAGGAATGTGTGAATTGACAATGAAAATGCTAATGCCGGACCGTTTAAGTATAGGGTACAAAAGTTATTAATAAAATGTTGTGAGCCAGTTTTCATATACAATACTGCTTTATTTAATCAATAAGGCAAAACAAGAAAAAGTACTTTTCGCAGCAACAACAATAAGAGCTCGCAAAATGCAATTTCAAGGAACAATTGTAGCAATTACCGCTGGAGCTAGAACTATATAATTTTGTAAAATAACAACAGAAGCGGAAATAGGCAGGAGAGTTTCTGAATTTCATGTATTTCTATGTATATATA
>NC_068985.1:15863317-15870014 GCF_001194135.2 Octopus bimaculoides
ACACACACACACACACACACACACACACACACACACACACACACACACACACACACACACACACACACACACACACATTAACATTCATGTGTGTATGTCAGCGAGTTGTGTGATTATACGTATGTATGTATATATGTATGTATATAAGTGTATCAATGTATAATTTTATACATATTATTTATCTGTCGTCTGTTGGTTTGACTCATTGGACTACTGCCACATAAAGGCAACGCCTTCTGTCAATTAGACAATCACATCGCCTCCACCCACTATTTTGAGCTAGCACTATTTATCCATCTGTGTATCCATTTATCTATCCATGGACACACACATCGCGCGCACGCACGCACGTATAATATAATAGACACACACACACAGTTGCCCGTCAGTTTATGCAATATCCCGTTTGCAGTTTCACTTTAGCACGGTTTTCGTTGTGATGAAATAGTTTTGACTTTACGTATATCCTTTAGAAATATCGTTTCGTCATCTCTTCATTTCCGGTTTGTGTTTTTTCTATTTCCCACTGATTTTTCTCTCATTTTACATTTATTTCACTTTTACTATAGCGAATGTTAATGGCACGCAATAGAAGCAGTTAACTCATTCTTTTATTCTTTGTTTAATATTTTTTACAATTGAATGACGACGTTCAAAATATTGAATTAAAAAGTGACTTTGAAGTCAATTTCTCTAAAAATGAAAATTGAAATTTTAAACCCACTTTAAACAAGAAATAATTCTACAGAAACTGCGAAACAGTTTGATATAATCTAATATAAACGAAGCAGCTGTAATTTAAGAAACAAAGAAAAACTAAAGTAGAATATTTACAGGATCTTCCATAACTTCAAATCTACATTCGCAGTATCAATATGGAAAGAATGAAGAAACTATTATTTTGAATGGATGATGAAACCTAAGAAGGATTGCTTATAGACTGTTTTGCTCTACAAGAAACCTGTTATGTCTCAAGCTACTGCTATCTGGCACCTTCGGATGATCTCTACTCAACCGTTACACAACTGCTACTCGACTGCTACTCAACACTCCTACCACGGCCAGACTACCTCTATTTGTCTTGGGAGATCCTACTTCTTCGCCTGGGTGCGTCGACACAACAAAACCTAGAGAATTTTTTTTATCAATTCAACCTTAGAAACAAAACATTTAATAAACAGCAACCTGGGCTTTCAAATGATAAAGATTGGTTTGAAATATTTAAAACATTCTGCACATTTTGCTTGATGAGATAGATTAAGCATTAAGAAAAATGTCAAACATTTTTTCCTACAAATAACTAAAATAAGTCTTCTACTCTTAAAAACAAATATTTGGTACTGATGAACCTAGTCTATTTTGGTAGTTAATATCACAAAGAACTCTTGTATCAGGAGGAGTATATGCAGAGTCAAAACATGAATGAGGTAGACTCACAATATTATCATTATGCCGTAATGCACTAAACAACTGTTACATAAAGCTATTATCAATTATTTTGCTATATGTAAATATAAACAATGACACAGACACAGAAGCTCGCATACGAATATGGTTATATGTATGTTTACGTTTTTCGTGTATATCATCCACAATACCCGAATCGATTTATACGGTGACTCGCTCATTATATCTAACATATAAACCGAAAGACAACTGTATACATACATACATACATACATACATACGTGCATACATACATGCTTGCATAAATACAAACGTGCATACATACATGCATACATGCATGCATACGTGCATGCATACCTTTAAATTTCAGTCAACCGCTCACCACCTACAAAGTGGGCTTCTCAATATCCTTTCTTCTGTAGGCTCAAGACCTGAAATTTTAGGATTTTGGTCAGTCGATTTCATTGGTCTCAGTGCTCAACAAAGTTGAACTCGGCGGAAATTGAGAGCATGGAAGAACTACTGCTAAGCATTTTGTCCGGCATGCTAACGGTTCTAACAGCTTGCAACCTTTGGGTTTCTTAATATCGGAATTGTTTTAAATTAGCTATCTTATCCTAGTGCTCTACCATTCTTATTTCTTTATTGCCCACAAGGGGCTAAACATAGAGGGGACAAACAAGGGCACTATGTCGATTATATCGACCCCAGTGCGTAACTGGTACTTAATTTATCGATCCCGAAAGGATGAAAAGCAAAGTCGACCTCGGCGGAATTTGAACTCAGATGATAACGGCAGACGAAATACCGCTAAGCATTTCGTCCGGCGAGCTAATGTTTCTGCAAGCTTGCCGCCTTCTCACTCCAAAAATATTTATTTCTTTATTACCCACAAGGGACTAAACAAAGAGGGGACAAACAAGGACAGAGAAAGGGATTGAGTCGATTAGATCGACCCCAGTGCGTAACTGGTACTTAATTTATCGACCCCTCGCCGCCTAGTGCTCTACCATTCTGCGGTTTGATTGTGTTGTGTGCATTTTATTCTTTAATTTCTGGAACTTGGCCAGTCATTATGACTTCCATGATATGCAAAACTTATTTCTGTCTCTGTTGTACAATTTTTGGTAGAACTTCAGTTCGCTTTCTTCAATCCTATTTTTACATTCTGTAATAATTCCAGCTTCTTTTAATACTGTTGTTATTTAGCCGTACCTTTTATAAATGTTCTTTCTCCGAATATTCAAATCGTTTCCATCGTTAAATTGCTGTTTCTGTTATGTTGACGTTTCTATTCAGTAGTTCTTTCATGAATTCTTTCTTATCTCTTCATTCAGTTCTGGTGCTTCTGTCTTAACTGAATTGATTGAAATTGTTTTCGTTTCCACATCGGATCAAGGCTTTTCAGAGACAGTTTGTGGCATTTCTCGTGATTTTTGAGCTCTTTTAACGAAGTCTTTTCTTACGTTGTTGTCCAAAATTTATATCTTCTGTTTATATCAGTTGTTCAGTAAGGGCGTGGAGGCGCAATGGTCCAGTGGTTAGGGCAGCGAACTCGCGGTCACAGGATCGCGGTTTCGATTCCCAGACCGAGCGTTGTGAGTGTTTATTGAGCGAAAACATCTAAAGCTCCACGAGGCTCCGGCAGGGAATGGTGGTGGCGAACCCTGCTGTACTCTTCCACCACAACTTTCTCTCACTCTTACTTCTTGTTTCTGTTGTGCCTGTAATTCAAAGGGTCAGCCTTGTCACACTGTATCACGCTGAATATCCCCGAGAACTACGTTAAGGGTACACGTGTCTGTGGAGTGCTCAGCCACTTGCACGTTAATTTCACGAGCAGGCTGTTCCGTTGATCGGATCAACTGGAACCCTCGACGTCGTAAGCGACGGAGTGCCAACAACAACCAGTAAGGGCGGTGTGAACTTGGAAATTATAAATTAGTCGCATAGCTCTCCTTATTTGTAGTGTATTTTCTTTCTAAATTCGATTTGAGGTTTGCCTCTCACCATTCTATAATCACATGTTAATTACTTCAAAACTTCAAATGATGTTTGTGATAATGTTATTTATCATATTTAAGAATTCTTAGTTTTCATTTCTCCTGCTAGTTATACTGTTTCTCCTTCTTAACTAGACTAAACGATGCTCATCTGCTTGTCGTATCTTGGCGTTTTGCTCTTCCATTAGGATTGTATAATAGGTTTTGCGATGGCTGACTGCTTCAGCAATCGTTTCATAGAATATTTCCAATTTTAGTTTGGAAACTAGCAGACGCTGGTGAATATAGTCGGATTATTTGAAATTGTATATCTTGATGGATTCGAAGGAAATCCGGCGACTCAATCAGAACTGATTAGGAATTCCTCTTCGCTGTTCTTTATTGCTTATTGACTTGGAAATCCACTCTGTTTTGTTTATTATCCTTCTATTGTTATGTGGTTAAACAAGTGGTGTTCTTTTATTTGTGTTATCACTTCGCTAAATCTTCGACTTTCACTGAGGTCAATAACGAACTATATTTTTTCCTGTTTTTCTATTTCGTCCCTGTTTCAGAAGCGATCATAAAAAAATTAATCGCAATTAGAAGTGTTACTTTTTGTTTCAATGCCATATCTGTTCGGTATGCCACTTTTTAAAGTATCAGAATCACATTAATGGACATGTAGAATGGTTTTCAACATTCTGTCTACATGCCCACTAAAAGGATTTCCCGCAAGGACCTCTGGAGTAGCTTTACTCGACAGGATGCCTCGGAGATCAGGAAATCTTTCCAGGTCGAACCGCTACTTCTCTCCAGGAGAGCTCACACCTCCAGTACCATGGACATGTATTAAGAATGTCGCAGAAGATCCCAAGATATATTCTTCAAGCTGAGCCCATCTTCAGGAGACCTAGGAGTAAATCACAGGCGAGATGCTGGATGATATCCATAGTTTCATCTGGTTAAGCTTAGGAACTTAGCAGGAAAGTTCAATGACGGTTGTTTCTGATAAAAATCCTATGGAAGAGGTAGCTGCAGACGCTACTCTTATGACTCTTCCAGAAATACAGGGCAGCAAAAGTGGTTGGATGGATGGACAGATTTCATCAGTTAGAGTTTGGCTGATACAAGGTTAACTAGGTGTGTGGTGGGATTAGTTTATACTACTTGATCTTGGATGCTAGACAGTCCGTACAAGAATAATTGACATTAAAACTGAATTGATAGAAGTAAACCATAGTTTAACGAGGAATAAATCAAGCTTTGCCTAATGATAAAGTTCGAGATCCTGAAGCAACATACTACATGTCTTAAACATTACTTGTCCATAAAATTCGGATATCAAGACTGAATTTAACTAGGTTCAATTGGCATTGTAGATAAGGAGTTTAGTAGAAAGAAGAGGATTCTGCAGACTGAAGCAAGTTCAGCCACGTGACACGCTTTAGTCAGTAAGAATCGATCATACAAGAGTACCTGCAGATATAAAGCTTTTCACTAGATTTCATTACCCCAATATCGCCTAAAAGATTACAATTACACACTTGGCGAGTGTGTCTGTGTGAAACTGAGAAAGAATACAATGATTTCGCTGACGGCTTTCAAATAAATATATACTATTCATTACGTTTTCAGTGTTAAACAATGCGCCAGGCTTATCGCCTGACCAATTACCAACAGAAACAAGCGATACATTGTAATGTGATATATAAAGAGTGTATATGAGTGTGAATACGTATGTGTGCGCACGTGTGTGCGTATGTATTTTTATAAAGAGAGATAAATCGCTTATGTGAACACAGACAAGTATATAGATTAGATACAGTTATTCAAATACATTTTAAATAAAAAAACAATATATTGATAAAACAACAACACAAAATAACATACAGACAACACATACAGCCATAACAACACTCTTTATATTTAACTATTAATTTGCTTCTCATTTTTATCAGCTCATTCAGCAATATTCACTTATGAAAAAAATATATAAATGATTTTTTTTTTTTCTTGAAATAATTAAAAAAAAAATGTCTGAATTTTTTAATTAGGCTGAAGATACGAGAAAATATGAAGGAGAAATAAAAGTGATTAATATCTCTTTGTCTCTTTCTAAATGTGTGTACGCACGTGCATATGTGTGTGTGTGTGTGTGTGTGTGTGTGGCAGCATGGCTGAATAATCAAGGAGGTATCATCTGAATCAAAAGATCTGGGTTCGAATATAGTGTACCATCATTTTTAAAAATTCTTTTTTACTTATTTCAGTCATTAGATTGCGGCCATGCTGGGATACTGCTTTGGAATGTTTGAATCGAATACATCGACTTCACTAAATATTTTCAAGTCTACTCCATATTCTATTTGTTTGTTTTTTTTATCGAACCGCTAAGTAATAGGGAGTCAAACAAACCAACATAGGTTGCACACACACACACACACACACACACACACACACACACACACACATACATTCCGTGCTTTAGAACTGGACCCGAAGCTAAATTGTTACGAAGCGAGCTGCTTAACCTCAGAAGCATGCCTGTGTCTATCTTGCGTAAGCATCTCTTACACTAAAGTTTGATTTCCCCAAGTCTGTGGAAGGAAAGAAAGTTGATAGAAACTGCTAGGAAACCAGTCAGTTGAATTTATCTGTGACACAAAATATTGGTCATGCTACAAACAAATTGCGCGATACTGATTACATGTGAAAATGACAATAAAAGCACACGTGTCTGTGGAACGAAGCTGACCATGGCATTTGAACCAACAAGCTGTCGTGTATCGAAAGACGTAACCCATAAAGTTAAACATAGATAAATTCATACATTCAAGGATGCATACATACATACATACATACATACATACATACATACATACACTGAGACACGGATTTTCAGTTCTATAGAAGTTTGGTATATCATTTCTTTTAACGTCAGAATCACATTAATAGACATGTAGAAAGATTGCCCAGCATTCCATTTACGCATCCATTAACAGGGTAACTCTGTAGGATTTCTGGAGTAACATTAATGGAGAGGGTGTGTATCGCAGAGACCAGGGAATCTCAGTATTGAGAGGACACAGATCTCAATTTGCATGCATAAAATATCACATACGTCTGTGTCTGTGGCTATATATATATATATATGTATATATGCATGTATGTATAGTATTTCTGAACAAAGTTTTGCATTGAAAACATGTACATCAATATACATACATAAATACATACATAATACATAATGTATGCATACATATATACATACATACGTATATATATATATATATATATATATATAT
>NC_068985.1:15870224-15871059 GCF_001194135.2 Octopus bimaculoides
ATATATATATATATATATATATATATATATATATATATATAATATTCGAAAATTATAAGAATATATGAATGATGATAAATAAGGAAAACAGCTAAAGTTCTGCTATAAAGTCGGAATAATTAAGGAAATGGGTGAAATAATAAGGATTAATTCCACAGAAATGACACATTTTGATGTATCGATTTATGATCTAATGATAACAACAAATATATATATATATATAGGCACACACATATATTTACTGTACGGAAAGTTAAAAACTCTGATACATGGATACTTGTCTGAATGTGCTTATATCTGTCCCTTTGCCAAGCTATTGCTGTCACTCCGTGAATTTTATATGTGAATATATGAATATGATGAATATGATGAATATAATCATTCTATTTGGCTTCTCTGGCGGGAATAGTTTAACATTAAAGAATATATGGGTTTTATATGAGTTCTCTCTTTTAATGCGTCAATTTTGCTTGCACACACACACACACACACACACACACACACACACACACACACACACACACACACACACACACACACATATATATATATATACATATATACATATGTATATACATATACATATATATACACATATATATATATTTATATAAATATATATAAACACACATATATATATAGGCATATATATATTTATATAAATATATATAAACACACACTTATGTATATAAACATATATATATATAGTAATATGGATATGCATATATATATAAATGAATATGTGCATATATGTATACATACATATATGTACATATGTGTATATATATATATATATATACATACATATATATATTTATATATATATATATATATA
>NC_068985.1:15872303-15875278 GCF_001194135.2 Octopus bimaculoides
CATATATGTATACATACATATATGTACATATGTGTATATATATATATATATATACATATATATATATATATATGTATGTATGTATGTATGTATCTGTGTATCTATGTATATGTATATATATGTATATATGTATATATACATACATATATATATGTATATATGTATATATGTATATATGTATATTTATTACATATATATATATATATATGTATGTGTGTGTGTGTGTGTATGTATCTATATATAAATAGATAAATAGATATATATATACATACATAGTTTGCTGTTCCATTAACGTAAGATCAACAAAAGAGTAATTCATTTTGTGAGAGATAAATGTAATTTAATGTACACTGTATAATCATAGGAACAACTAATAGTTTCTTGCTGTGAAGACACGTGACTGTGCAGGATTTTATAATATGCTTTGTGCCTCCAGGAACACAGACACTTACAAACACACATGCACATAAAAATAAGGGAGTGAGTTCACGTGTATGTATGTTTGCATATATGTGTTTGTGTGCGCCAGTGTGTGTATATATGTGTATATAATTAAGGAGAGAAAGAGGAGTGATAGAGCAGCCAAAGGAGAAAGACAGAATTGTGATATATTGTATATTGTCTCGCCGAGATCGACTTTGCCTTTCATTCTTTCAGTGTCGATAAATTAAGCACCAGTTGCGTACTGGGGTCGATCTAATCGACTGACCCCCTCCCCAAAGATTTTGGGCTTTGAGCCTAGAGTAGAAAAGAATATATTGCACGTTGTTGAGGAATGACCGAATCCTGACGTATCAGCTCATGGTTTCCGAATTAATATCTTCTGTATGCATTTTGTGTGCGTGCTTCTACATGTGTGTGTGTGTGTGTGAGTGTGTGCGTGCGCACGTGTATGTGTTTGTTCATATGCCGAACACAACATTTTATTTTTTTACCTTAAGTCTCTTGAGTATTCTAAACTGATTTCACATCTTTTGGAAGTCTTATCTGCTTTGCCTCGGTGTTTCTTCAATTGATTTTATCATTCCAAATTTTGTCTCCTGAACGCTTCAAAATTTAACACCAGCCATCGGATTTATTGGGCTATGTAGATCATTCTTACATATTCGATTATTGTCATTGTGTCTCATGTATGTATGTATGTATGTAGATGGGCAGTCAGGTAGATATGCATATATGTGTGTGTGTATGTATGTATGTATGTATGTATGTATGTATATAAAAGCATATATATATATATATATATATATATATTATATATATAGCTGTGTATTTGTTTATGCATGTCTGTATTTGTTTAGAGCAGAGAATCTCTAATTTATCGTTCCATCTTGTCTTCAGAATTGGAAATATTTCAATGACCCTTCGCATAATCTTATTTTCTGTTTGGTGGAATTTTCAAAAGAAGCGAACGAACCGTCTAACGCCATACAACCTTGCGGCTTCGAATTTATTCTGCTTTTATTGTTCCTAGAGGAAACTGATTTATTCTGTCACAAACTTTTCCCTTTCACTCCAGATTTATGTTTAGTCCAATATTGTTGTCCCATACAAAATTTCACGCACACATTGCTAATCATCGAATTGAGAGTTTTCAATAGGAAGTAAAATTTTTCTAAGTAAATTTTATTGCAAATTGCTATAGACCCTAAAATGAGTAAATCCATTCTGTTTTATTCTATAGACCCAGTTATATTCCTGATTTAATTGTCAATATAATAGCTTACGTAATCCAGACAGTTAACTTTTATAAGCACTATATATGCATTCTTCGTTCTATTTAAGAAATTTTGATTTCGTATTAAGTTGTCGAGTCTTTATTGAAGGCTTTTATGTTCATGAAGAAAGGAATGACTTATGTCTATATCTGGAGATTTCTACAGACTCTTCAAACAACTGATCGAATATATTGCCTTGCATCTAACGGGAGAGAGAACGGATATATCGTAGTTGCACCTTTCCATTAGTGAAGCGGATGAAGTGCAACAACACCAACCACGAAAGCTCCTCATTTTAACATACTAAAGTTCTGTGTGTGAATACATAATATTTTACTTTGGGTTATCATCTAAATTCGTTCATTTCTTTAACAATTTATTTTTCCTTTTTCAATGTTATTTGAATTAAAACGAGAAATTTATTTTATCGTAGATTTTTACGTTTTTTGTAGCTACAGCTTTTGCTTATAATGTTTGAAAGTTGAATAAATTTTACCTTCATCTAGACATATTATAATGGAGTGCCAGATAGAAACAAAAAAAAAAAAATAATAATAAAATCCGAATGAATTCAGCTGGCGAGCCAGTATATATTTTTCTAAGAAAAAATTCATGGGCTCATAGAACGTGAAAATTTAAAGATTTCTTTCCTTATATGAAGCCCATTGGGCTCATGCATTTGTTGGACTTATTAATCTTGAAAATTAAGTGTAATAAAACAGTATAATATTGGATATTTAGAGACAAGAAAATACGTACTAGGTATCTGGCTTCTAAAAAGAGTGTAATACTTTAGATGAAGCTTCATTTTTTTAAATCCAGCAGCTCTACATTTAGGTACATGCCCCGAGAGTTTAAAAGAAACATCGAATGGATATCGGAACGGGATCTCTTTAAGTTTATATTCACGCAAGAATGAACGAATAATATTCCCATAACATTCTCAATTCAGTTTATAAGAATCGATCTTGTGAATATTACAATAGCGTTTTTTTCCCTCTCTAAGATACTATCTCACAGAGGAGACTTTCAATCTCACTAGCATTTACCTATAACTATTAATGACACAAATCATTTCTGATACACTGGTTTTATATAACGGATATTTTATTGCATCACTGAGTCGTAGTGGTATTTCTCTTTTCAGCAGGCCTTTTATATTTGATAACATCTGTTTCATTATTATGGAGATATTAACTTTACGCAGATTCCTATGCATAAAGACTTTATGTTAGACCATATATATATATATATATA
>NC_068985.1:15875663-15878095 GCF_001194135.2 Octopus bimaculoides
ATATATATATATATATATATATATATATATATACACACACACATACGTGCACAAACCTATATATGCATGCATTAGCGTATGTAAATATATAGACAATCGCACACACACATAAATATATATAAGCACATATGGATGCGGGGGGCGGGGTGTATGCATGTATGTACATATGTGTGTATGTATGTTTGTATACACACACATGAGCATAGATATATATGATTGAATCTCTAGCTATTCTCTCCTGATTGAAGAAAGCTGATAGTCGATGCAACAAAATCTCGCACACGTGGTTTATTTGAAAGCCGAATTTATATGTTTAAAAGTGTAACGAATCGTCTGGTATGCTTTGTTTTTGACCGATGTAGAAACTCATAGCAACATCAGAACCAACAGTTGTAGCACTAGATGTATTAACAGCCCTATGGAATTGCTTTTTACCAACAATCAAAAACTCATATATACGACAACAGCAGAAAGGTTAGGCCTTAAATAAGAAACAACAATAGAGAGAAAGCAACAGCAACAGGTCTTTTGCAGCTAGATGAGTTTACAGAACAGAACATTGAATATTGATATAAACAACATTATTTCACGTTTCGTAGTTTTCATTGAATTCCAACGTTAGCAGGAGCGTAGAATCATACGTGTATGCATCTTACATACATACCCAACTGTATGTATACACGGACGCACACACACGTATGTACATACGTATGGATGTGTGAATGCACGTAAGCATGAATGTATATTTACTTAGACACATGTGTATATAATATCTGTGCATCACTAACAGTCTTTGTAGAACGCTGTGTCCATTCCGTATTCTTTTCGTTGTTTTCCATGTAATAAAGTTTCGGAAACGAAGCTATTTTTATCATTAACAAAAACGCTGGTTTGTAAAATAAACATTTCATTGGAGATGAAATACACCGAGTAGACTGAAAGAAAGTGAAGCAACTTGATCAAGGACAAAATACACCGTCCTGTCTATGATATATAGCCAACAATGGTTCACAATCATCCTTCATTTCTCGATCCCAGATTTGGTGCGTTTGTTGCATCAGTATCTTGATGACATAATTTTTCAACGCATCAGTTGCTGCATCAAGCTTTTCTGGAAAGAAAGCTAGATAAAAATGTAGAATGCTCAGTTAGCGACACTTGACAGCCTATTTATTTATAGATATTAAGGAAATTTTCAACTCCAGTTCCGTATCCAGTGAGTCTGTTATCTCTCAGTATGTTTTCACGTTACGATTCAAAAATCCGATAAGCATTTAATACCAGTGTATTGACAGAGCTTTTTTCCAATTTAATATAGTATATAACCTCCTTGGTCTGAGACCCCACAGAATCTCGCTTTTAAGTTGCCGCACTTTCCACTGGAACTTCATTAGAAATGTACTGAAATTCCTTAAGCTGACCTTACTCAGCGCTTTAACAAAACTTTCCATTAAACTAAATTTAATACGCAGAGATAAAAGAATTGTTTTAGAACCAACAAAAGCGACAAGTTAACACTGCTCATTCTTTGAATTAGGCATATGTTGATCTTAGAGATCCCGCGCAATGGTTATAATAATTCGCAGACATGAGAAACTTTCGAAGTCATTGGCATGCTAACTGTCACGCTAGCGTAATCTTTAAAATGCTGTAAATATCCAGTGACATTCTATTGATGAACACCATAGGGAATAGTATCAACTGATATAGCCATCTTTTTGTATGTCTCTTTAAAATGGAAATATAGGCAAAGATGCATAAATTGGTATTCCCGCTATGCAATTCTCTGAAGCTTCTTTGTAATAAATCAATGAAGAGACATCACTCAGATGTCGCATGAGTATGAAAATGTTTCTGAAGTATTCATTGACGCCAAAGCTATAGTAGATCATGCACTGCGAAGAATGGTGTCATATTATAATTTCACATTCGATAGTGACTCACTGCATATTTTAATAATGTTCTTCTTTTAATCCGGAGGCGAGAAGCGTAGCTTTCTCTTGAAAGAAACATGAGACTTTAAAAATTATAATTCATGTACTTTTGAGTAAATGAGCTTGATTTCAAATTTCAAGTATGCATTCAGCATCTGTAGAAAGTCCAGCACCGCTATCAATTTCATCTTTATCACTGTCATTGTTATAGAAATTTGTATAACATTTTTGGAAAAGGCAATGGGCATTATTTCATCATGTTGAACTGGTCTGATGTGTTAAATACAGGTTTGGATGGACAATGTTGTATTTGTTCATTAACGAAAACTGAATTTCAATGCTTCAAGTATGGTATGGCACGAACCTACATACTGGACAACTAATGAACCAAAGAAGAAAGCCCTACATTGTTGTTTGACCTACAAGGAATAGAGGCGAAATTTCCTACACACAAATATATACACAGTGCACGCACACATACACATTTACATATATATA
>NC_068985.1:15878609-15882552 GCF_001194135.2 Octopus bimaculoides
TATATATATATATATTTACTCTTTTACTGGTTTCAGCGCCAGAGTCTGATGCTATGATGGAGCACCGCCTTTTAGTGTTTTGGGCTCCCATTACAGTACTGAAGAAGCGAGTTGGACGAAGATGCTCTTCTTTGTTCCTCCTACCGCGAAGTAGGTTCACTTGGGATTTCAGATGGAAATTTGTCCAGGTGCCTTTTGAACGCTTCCACATCTACATCTTGCAGATCGCGTAGATTCCTTGGCAGGATGTTAAACAGTTGTGCTCCCGTGAAACTCAAGCTGTTGCAATACTGGTTCCTTATCTGAGATAAAGAAGACAGTGTCTTTGGTATTATGCAGTGCCGTCCAGTTCGGTGATTGGCATAACTTTTAATTCCAAAGCTGGAAGCTAGACCTTCCAGGATCTTCCATATGTATATCACTGCATACCTTTCTCGTATTCTCTCCAGGGAGTAGAGTTTCAGTTCTTGTAGCCTCATCCTGTAGCTTACCTGTTTCACCTAGTTAATCTTTTGTAGTGGCGCTGGATTGCCTCAAGTTCCGCCACCAGTTTGACGCTCTGCGGCGAAGAACAGCTGGGAGCAGTAATCCAGGCTACTGAGGACAAATGTCCTTCATAGGAATATCAAGCTATCCTTAATTCGGTTCTGAATGATTTAAGGATCCATTCAATTTCTCGCCTGCACAGTGTTGCCATCCTGGCAATATGCACATGGAGTGCTGCATCCCTGCGCATGTGGATTCCCAAGTCACGCACCGATTCTAACTTTGAGATTGGACTGCCCTCTAGTCTTATGTATTCCGATTGTAGTTTGTTTGTGGGCTGATAGCGGAGTGCTTGAAACTTATCAGCATTGAACTGCCCGTTATTTTCGTCATCCCATTCATATATTGCATGCAGGTCATTTTGCAGTTTTACAATGTCATCAGGGTTCTTGACCGCCTGAGTCACTTTTGTATCGTTAGCATAGCTGGTGAGAGTGGCTAACTGTACACCTGAAGGCACGTCTGAGAGAGCCACTACAAACAGTAGTGGTCCCACTACAGTTCCCTGAGGAACTATATATATATATATATATATATATATATATATATATATATATATATATACATGTATAAATTACATGACCATTCTGCTGGCGTGCCTAATCCTTGGACAGGTTGAGATGATTGAGACTTACATTGTCAATTCTAAACATCATAATGAAACAATCTGGCAATGCTGAACTTAAGTGAACACACATAACTACCAAAATTATGAGAAATTTTAAGTAGAGAATGTCAAGTGTTCAGGCTTAATGATACGTCACGGCATCCATGGAAAGGTGAAGTAAATTATTTAATCAGTAGAAGCAAAGCATGTTACTTAAAGGTTTGTTGCTTCTTGTGGGTGGCTTGGAATGTTCAAGAAATAGTTTAGTCTCAAAGCATTCGGTTAAGAGAGGAAGAAACATATGCTGCCATTCAGGATGTATCGGAGTTTCTATTATATTTTGAAGAAGAAGAGGAGTTAAATATCTATGAAATCTAATTTTTAATGTAAATGAATGTGCGATATTGTGTAAACTTCTACCGATTAAGAGTAATCTCAAAGAATGAAAGGAAAGCACACGAAAATAAAGCAGCAAATAACAATCTTACATTGTTGACAGGAACAAATCCTGGTATTCCAACTGCCATAAAAGACATCTGTATATCTCGTTTCCGATATGAAGATCTAACAGAAAATATGGATCACAGAATGTGTTTATTGAATCGTTTGTTGAGCGTTTCTGATCTGTTGCTAAACGTTACTGTGTGAAAAGACCGCAAACTTCAATTGACTCCAAACTTGTGTAACTGCTGAAATTGTGTTCATTTCACCAAATACAACTGCCCTAATTGAGACTGTTGATCAAGGAGTTATTTCTGTTTTCAAGGTATATTTTCTTAGAACTCTAAATCAGTTGATTAAACAATAAAATTATTACATTTACGCAAGCAATTTTACATTTATGCAAGCAATAAAAACTATTTAAAGGAGCTTGGGAAGATTTCAACCTGACTAGTTTTATTGAGACTCTGACAAAATTGTGCACAAATTGAAGGAGACCACCTGATAGTGAATTAAACAGTTTCACTCAATAATAATCTTGTTCAAAAAGCGCAAGAAGTAGAATTTGTAAAACCTAATATAAGGGATAGTCAAGATTTATTGCATACTGATAACGAGACACTCACCTGTGAATACCTAAAGGAATGGATGAAACTGAGTGTCTAATCCAGACGGCGAAGAATAAACTCTTTTACAACCGGTTCTAAGGACTCAGATCTTATGTAAAAGACTTACTGAAATAACCCATTCTCCAATGCGATTTCAGAAAACTACAAATTTCGATCAAAGGAAAGTTATACATCTTCGTTAGAAGTAAGCAAAGCAAACACTTGCTAAAATAAAGATCTAACAGAACCAGTCGCTCTATTTTAATCTTAAAAAATTTTTCGTTTCCAATTTATTGTTGCTTAAACTAAAGGAAGAGTGTATAATTTTTGATAGAACTACATATTCGGTTCAAAAGACTCTCCGTAAAGATGTAGGAGGATTTTTCCCTACTGCTTCTTCAGAAAGTTACCTGCATTAAAACCATCTGATAGAATTAATTTCATTCATCTGAATACTGGAATATATTGTAAGCTACAGTGGTTATTTTGCACGTGTATGAATTATATAATAAAACACGAATGGCTGTCTTTAATTATAAAAAAGCAGTAAGTTTTGAGAGCACAAATTTTATTTATTTGTTAACAGTCCAAATTATTTTTATTGATACGCATCAGCCTCACAAACGTTTGACATGTCTCCCATAGAGTTTGGCGATTCCCTTTGATATCTTTGAACTACCCAAATTTAATCAAAATCGTTCGATACGTCAATGTTTTTTTTCTTTTACACTGAATTACTCATTGATAAAAAAAATTGTATCATACGGATTAAGAAAAATAAATCAGGTGAATCACAGGCTATTGTAAAAGATAACAGAATCAACAAAACAACGTCCGTTGCTCACATTTTATTTATCTTGATACAACGTTTGTTGCTTTTCTAAATTATATTCACAATGAATGTTTATTTATTGAGAGTGCTTTTTACACAATTAAAATTAAGATACGAATAGATCAGAAGCAGAACTTCATAAAATTTTAATTCATTAAAATGATAAGAATAACTTGAATACACTTGGCTCTTCTGACATCAGAGGTTTGTAAATATTATGTCCGTAAAGTACAGACTAATATTTATCTCAACATCAGAAAGTAAAGCGTTCAAAATTATTTCCTTTATATCAAATTAAATATTTACTCAAAATTGACAAAAAAAAAAAAAGGAAAGCAATAAAAAATATTTATGCAATTATCAGAAACGGATATTTTTGCATATGCGATTAAGCAATAAGCTTTACATTGATTTAATACTAAACGGTCTGGTGTTTTGAAAAGTTACGCTGTTAACTAAACAATACAATTATCCTGCATGAAATTAAGTAGAACCCACTCAGTTTTCATTCACGAAAATCTTAAATTGTCTCAATTCGTTCTGGCAGTAACAGCAGGATTAAGATTAATTAACGTTATTAAGAACGACACCTGTCCGGTGTTGTCCCCACACAGCCAGACGTTAGAATCAATTTACTAATACATTCCATTTTTAATTAATTTTAATTATTTTTAATTCCATGGATGTCACGTATGCTTTTCTTGACTAGAATTATTAACCAAGAGGATGATTGTTTTTCTGATAATCACTCTTGGAATGAATTTTAAAAATTAATATTTTTTAGCAGGACCGTATTAAATATGCTGGCGTCTGTTTCACTACTCACACACAAAGACACACACACACACACACACACACACACACACACACACACACACACACACACACACACACACACACACACACACA
>NC_068985.1:15882778-15883850 GCF_001194135.2 Octopus bimaculoides
GTGACTGCGCATTTCAGTTTATCCCATACTAATAAACTATTACTAAACAAAGTTTACTATTAATTATTTACTAAATTCTACTACTACTACTACTACTACTACTACTACTACTACTACTAATAATAATAATAATAATAATAATAATAATAATAATAATAATAATAAAAGATGGGCTACACCATATATTCTGCTCAATACCACAGATTTGACCTTAACCAGTTGAGGATGACGATATGTGCATTTCTGATAACGAGCAGAAGTAGTGGGGTGGGGGCATCATAGCCATGTGTTGAGAGGAATTCTTTGGAGTTTGGATAATTCACCTTTGGAAACATGGGTGTTTCGTTCAACATCCTTAAACAACCCTTATTCAGGGACCTTTTGAGCAGGATGGACTACTCGACCTGAAGAAAAAATTCTAACTAGGTCCCACCTGCAAGGTTATGCGCTGTTTTTCTTGATATGAGATCACCATGTCACGCACACATGGTTGTGCCCAGTGTCCCCTTATCAGACGGGTAGTCATATTGGGCTTTGTATATTTTACCCCAGTGTCACTTTGACGGCATACACTGCTCTCTCACTCACTGTAAATGAAGTATAAGTAATTACATCAGGTATTTACTTGGAGACAATACAAGAACGGCTTATAAAGTTACCACTACAAAGATAACATGGATTCCTCCAAAATTATGACCCGATGCAATTTCCAAAACGTTTGTAATTTAGAGATAAAGGATGAGAAACTTGTTAAAATTTCGACATTTCATGACAACTTAGGAAATTAGGGGTATATAATAATCATTTTAATTGTCTTAATTACAAAAGTCACTTAACCAAAGAATATTACAGCGATATTTATCCTAAATTTGAAGAATCTAGATTACAGTAGATAAGATCAAATGAAAAAACATTTATGATTACAGTAAATATTGGTGAAAATAAACTCAAATTTCCAATCTTCATAGTAGGCCCACAATTAAAGCATAAACTGGGTACATGGGGATGATTTTATTTACACCATGTACCCAGACCTTGTGGATACCCTGTATATATATATATATGTATATAT
>NC_068985.1:15884379-15899405 GCF_001194135.2 Octopus bimaculoides
CACACACACCCACACACACGCGCGCGCATATGTATATACATACATTATACACACACGATGAATTTCCATCAAGTAGAAAACATGCAGCGAGATGGCAGAATCGTTAGCACGCTGGACGAAATGCTTAGTGGTATTTCGTCTGCCGCTACGTTCTGAGTTCAAATTCCTCCGAAGTCGACTTTGCCTTTCATCCTTTCGGGGTCGATTAAATAAGTACCAGTTACGCACTGGGGTCGATATAATCGACTTAATCTGTTTGTCTGTCCTTGTTTGTCCCCTCTGTGTGTAGCCCCCTGTGGGCAGTAAAGAAATAAGAAAACATGTGTGCAAAGTGTCACACTGTGGTATTGAACCCGAAACTTCATGGTTTTGAAGCGAACTCGCCAAGGAGAAGCAAAAGCAGATTATAAATTGATAACTACATGGATGGTTGCAATGTTTCGGCATCTGAAGTGTCATGGAAGATGTTGTGGTTTGAATTACATGCATCATATCCAAATGTACAGCCAACAATAATAGTTCATTTAGAAGGATAAGAAAGTGTTTGTTTTAATGTTCACGAAGAAAGTGAATAGATTATAGAATGAAATAACTTAACTCTAGATGAATAGATGAGAATTAGCAATGAACCACCTGCCACCTTCAAGGCACACTCTATTTGCTTGCTGTTCTGATTGTCATACATAGGAATAAAAGCAAGAAAATGTGGAATGAGAGAAAAATTAACACCCACTGCATTAGATGTATATGTTTAGTTTTGTTAACAGATATTCTTGGAACTACATCATTTGAAGATATGTGAATTGTTAATGAGGATGTTTGTTCAATGTACAAAGAAGCTGCAATCAAAATGGATTTAGCAGATGACGATAATGAAACCATCTGGTAATGGAGGGTGCATATATTTCTATGTCACTTCACCAAATATGACGGCTTTTCTTTTCAATTGGCCTTTGCTGTTATCTTGCAGAACCTGAGGATTTAGCGCATTTAAAAAATAACTATCAGAGAATATAATAAGATCACTGGTCTTCTCGACAGCATACAGTGCAAAACTTTGAACATATTTTAAGTGGAAATAGATTCATTTAGAATAGTTATCCACCCATGATAACGCCTATAATGGCTAAAATGAACATTAACGCAGAAAGTTTTCGTAATATCTGAGGTTTTAAGAGAACGAGCAAATAAATTTTTGTTCATTCTCATGAAAAATAAATTTTCAATGAAAAATTCCGTAAAAATATTTTTTTCAAGGAAAATTTCAATATGGGTCAGCGGGCAGCTTTATTCCAAGCACCAAAGCAAATAATTCGTGTTAAAACTATAACAAAATACAAGGTATTAACGTTGATGTTTTACCTGCATCCAAATCTTTGATGGATTAGGGATTAGGGAAATCTCTTCTGTATAGTGTCAGTCTATTATTTATCCTTACAGATGGAATAATTATAATTAATAGTGCCTCATCTGGTATAGTTGCTTTCATACTTTCAGGACTGAAAACAGCTAGTTCCGCATTAAGCTTTCTATTCAACCCAGTTAGCGCTATTTCACTACAGAGTGAAAACACTGCTTGAAATTTATGGTTAAAGCGGATGTTATGATTTGAGATGAGTGACCCATGATTCATAGAGTTTTTTTTTGTTTTTCAGAAATAATGGATAGGACATTAAGAGATGAAAACTATATTATTGGGGCTTGAGCACGTCATTTTTGAAAAAAAAATGTTATAATTATTGGAAACGATTTTGAACAAATATTTTAACAGTAAACAAACGAAGCAACAGAATAAACATTGTCAGTTTTGATAATTCATCAACGTGGTGAGACATGTTAAAAAGCTACAAATGACCGAAAACATGTGAATTGATATCATATCCGGCGAATAACCAGAGTCGATAAAAGGTAGAAAAATTACCCCGCGGGAACTGACGTGGCAAACTGCACTCTTTGTTCAAATCCTGCCAAGGTCCACTTTTTTATTTTTTTATTTTTTGTGGATCAATTAAACAAAGTAACAACCCACAGAATGAATTAAATGAATTATTAGAGTGCTGAACGAAATGTTTAGAGGTATTTGTTCTATTTCTATACGTTCTAAGTGTTTTGAATTTGGATTAAATTCGCCAACCGGCTTAATACCACTACCTGGTCCTCGGGTGCGTCTTGTGGACATCTCTTTCTTTTACATATCTAGGAGACTTAAAAAGAAAAGAAGAATCATAGATGATATCTTTTCCTCTCCGACTAAACGGTAAAAAGCATATGAAATGCAGAGGAAATAAAAAAGAAGTAAGCCTATTCAATTTAACAACATACATTGTGTAGAAAATGGCAGCTAACATGAAGAAATGAATAGAGAGAAAAAAAATCAAATCTCAGTAACATGTAACATTGTGATTCCTCGAACGTCATTTGTTCAGTTTCTGATGAAGATGTGATATTGTATTGCTGAGCTCAAAAACTTCTAAAATGGCGGTTTTTATCTTTAAAAATGTCGATGTTTATTTATTCAATGAGGAGATATTGATAAAATTTCCAAGAGATATTGGAGGTATTGTTAAGTTTTGAAATATATTCAGATGATGATTGTACTTCTGAATTTACTCCAAAATAGTTAAATACTTAAAATTTATCCAATATGATGTAACTGGAGAAAAATTAAGCAGTGAGTAATATACAAATATTAAGCATCTAAAATATAAAGTGGAAAATACATTACATATATACATGCACACACACGCATATGTGTAGGGGTGTATATATGAATGTACGTGTATTTCTGTATATAATTCGTTTTGAACGGTTGAACTCGAAGTAAATAAAGCTATAAATAATTAAATGTAAATATTGGGTTTAAAAGCCCTTTCGATAAAAAAAAAAGATCGAAGGTATCCATGGATCAGAAACCCACGTCTATAAACGTGACACACATTCTACTCAAAGGTCTTTAACTCTAATATTTATTCACTATTGTTTATAGCTCTATGTACTTCGAGTTCAACCGTAACGAACTAATATTTCACGTTCATTCGACTTTTCTAAATCTTTTATGATGAAACTTATACATAATTACGTACATGCAGGCATACATACACATACATACACACTCACACACACACACACACACGCATGTATATATATATATATGTATAAATATATGTATATATATATGTGTTGAATAAAGTTAAAACATGGTGTGGTTTTCACGTTTTTTAATATTTTATTTTAACATCAAAAAAATATATTTTGTAACGCTCATAAAGTTGAATTAGCATTTTCATACTTAGAGCAATCATTAGATTTCAAATGTGTTTAGCTGACAGTTGAGTTCTTGATACTTTAGTACCTCTTAGAACGCTCTAACAAGTTGAATATTTAGAATACGGTATCGAAGCGTAATGATAACAGATGAGGAACATGTTAATACATGCACACTGGTAGATCCATTAGAACAAAAAATGGACAGATTTTCGCAAATGTAGATATGAGCTGCAGAAGCAGAAATATGATCTATTGAATTAAATGCCCGAATTGCGAGGAACTATATATATAGGCGAGGCAGGGAATGTTCGTAAAATTCCATTGAGGGAGCATATAGAGACATGTGACCAGAAAATGTTAGTAATTTTTTCTTTCCCCAAACTACATGACATAAGTGAGGTTGGAAGAAGGATAAAAGAAAAACGGTTTATTAAAATGTTAGAACCTGTTCTGAACGGAAGTAACAGCAATAATATAACAACCAGTTAATGATGCGGATAAAAAAATATCTCTAGCATATAAAAATAAACAAATTGCAGAATATCGGTACGCTTGGCAAACCGTGAGGTTTAAGATGCATGCGGATTGGTTAAAACCGTATTTTAAAAATTCAGCTTGTTGGAGCGTTCTAAGAGGTACTAAAGTTGTCAAAGAACTCAACTGTCACTTAAGCACATTTGAAATCTGATGATTATTCTTATGTATGAAAGCATTAATTTAACTTTATGAGCATTACAAAATATATTTTTAAAATACCATAATAAAAAAAAACCCTGAAAATCAGACCATGTTTTAACTTTATTCAACTGATATATTATTCTATACACATTCACACAAATTCTAAACAATATATATATATATATATATATATATATATATATATATAAACACACATACACGATGGTTTGCATATTTATTTGTAATGTGTTCCTGCAGATTCCAACGTGAATATGCTAGCCACATTTGTGTTTCATCAAAGGACAGTTTCTTCTTTACGACGAGCGTTTGTTCATAACATATTCTATTCATTAGTGCAAAGCACTCTGGGACAGCCGATGTTTCGATATCATTGTGTCTCGTCAGCCAGTGGCAGCCCAGCCTAATGAATCTAACAAAATTTCGAAGCTTTTGTTTATAATTTCAGCAAATAAACTGTTTGCTGATGCTTGTTGATATCTTCCAACCGATAATAAATTGTCAGTTGTCATATGTACGGTGAACAAAGTGCATTTATATAACATTGTGATAGCTCCTTGTATATATTAGATTCCCACGTTCACACATATATAAATACAAATATACATGTATACACACGCATACATAGACACGCATACATAGACACGCACAAATATATATATATGTCTGTCTGTCTGTCTGTCTGCCTGCCTGCTTGCCTGTCTGCCTGCCTGTCTGTCTGTCTGTCTGTCTGTCTGTCTGTATGAGTGTTCTCCAGAATGCTTAAAACATAGTAAATGAATGTCGTTTATCTTTATTGATATATAAAGGTAGGTACGCGGTTTCAAATATCGGGGGAGAATACAATCAATTAAGATCGACCATATTTCTTGAGTGGCACTTCATTTTATCGACCCCCAGGAAGATGAAAAGCAACGTTGACCTTCATGCCATTAGAATGCAGAACGTAAAGAAGCGTAACTGTATTCTGCAATGCATTTTGTCCGATGCTTGTCACAATCAATACATAACTATTATAAGCTTAACAATAGTCAGGGAGAAGTAGGGGGTTGAAATTGTGTAATATGGTAGGCTTTGGCATGGTAATTCAAGTGATATTACTAGAACAGAAATCGAAACTAAGTAACAGAATAAAAGGGTTTAATTTCTGTTGTTTCATTTGCCTGATATGACTAATAATCGATTTTTTGCATAGTCACAAGACCTTCATTTTTATCGAGCCAACGAACGGAATGTGTATATGCTGGTTTTACAAGCAAAATATAGTTAGTGGACCAATATCCCCTCTCTCTTTCCTCTCTCTCCATCTCTCTCCCCTCTCCCCACTATCTCCCCTCTTCCCTCTCTCTCCCCTCTCCCCCTTCTCTCCCGCTCTCTTTTCTCTATCTCTCTCTCTCGCTTTCCCCCTCTCTCAGATTATATCCTATTTTCATAAGAAATTAAAAAAAAACGGCGAAATTGCAAAGTCGTTAGAGCGTCGGATAGAATGCTTTGAGATATTTGTTTCATTTCCCTGCTTTCCGAGTTCAATTCCTGTTGAGGTCAATGTTGCCTTTAGTCTTTTAGAGGATCGATAAATAAATTACTAGTCAAATACTGGCATCTGTTCCTATTTCTATCGGCTTTTAGCAACCAGTAACAAGGTTTCTTGTGAAATCAGCCAAAGGAAAGCAATGAGTAACTACTTTTGTATTCTCCCACGAAAATTCATGACAGGCTCATAATCCTTGTGAAATCAGTCGACAGAGATCGTTCTCCGAACTGATGATGCAGAAATGGAATAAAGTCATCCGGAAGGTAATACGTCAGACACCCTATGCCTCAAAAGTAGACGAGGCAGTTATACTGAAATGCTATTTATCATAGGGGAGATCAGGGATTAAACAACAACGACTGCATGTATATTTATTAGATACAATATATATGATGTTTATTTTGCTTCCATCAGCGTTAATGGCTTTCAACAGTAATCCTTTTTGTTGAATAGACACAAAAGAAGATGTTTAACTAAGTGAAGTTGTAACAATATATTTAAAAGTTGATGTGGTTAACTCGCACACGCTCTTCCAGCAAGCACCGCCTCCACTCCCTCAGTTAACGTGTTTATTTCGTTGTGGCAGCATCTCTGTTGTGTTTTTCCCAATGATTTTGTTTTAGTCTTGTGCGTTTTATTGTTATTATTTTATAATAATTAGTTGTGTTAGCCTGGAGTCCTAAGAAGGTTAGTGCAAAGGACAATACTAAGAAGAAGGAAAAGCTGATTACGATAGAATTGAAGAAGGAAATCATTGGTAAACATGAGAGAGGAGTGCGTGTAGTGGAGACATAGCACGTCAATACGATCGAAACACGTCGACGATCTGCACCATCCTGAAGAAAAAGGACGAGATCAAGGCCATTACAACAGCAAAGGGTGTCTCCAGGCTCTCCAAGTAATGCACATCTATCCATGAAGAGATGGAAAAATTGCTTCTCCCGCAGATCAAAGAGAAGCAACTTGCAGGGGATACAATTACGGAGACCATCATCTGCGAGAAAGCACGAGCGTTGTTGTATGGAGATCTCCGGAAGCAGAACCCTGGAACATCGACAGAGGAAACATTAGCAGTTGCATTTAAGGCCAGTCGCGGCTAATTCAATAATTTCAAGAAGAGGACTGGTGTTCAAAGCGTCGTCCGGTATCCGAGAAGCAGCGAGTTCTGACACGAAGGCAGCTGAGGATTTCGTGCGTGAATTCCGTCAGCTTATCTCAGCCGAGGAGTACATCACACAACAGGTGTTCAACTGTGAGGAAACTGGTCTTCTTTGAAAGAAAAAATGCCCAGAAGTACCTACATAACTGCAGAGGAGAAGAAAATGTCAGGCCACAAGCCTATTAAAGATAACTCTCGTCCTTTGGGCCAATGCAAGTGGAGACTTGAAGATTAAACCACTTCTTGCCAATCATTCCGAAAACCCACGAACTTTTAAGTGGCATAATATCCTGAAGAAGAAGCTGCGGGTCATGTGGAAGGCAAACGTTAAAGCCTGAGTCACCAGGTATTTACCCAAGATGCCACAAAGTGAGATTGAACCAGGAGCCAGGTTGCAAAGCAAGCTTCTTACCACACATCCACACCACACACACACACACACACACACACACGTACACACACACACACACGCACACGCACACGCACACACGCACAACACACACACACACACACACACACACACACACACACACACACACACACACACACACACACACACACACTCACGTGAATAAATGTGTGTGTATATACATATATATGTATGTGCGCATGAGTACATACATATATTACACATACATATATGTTTTGAACATTATAATCGTAGATATATGAAAATATAGGTTGATTACTTTTGGTATACCTTTTGATTATAGATTTTCTTGATCAGATTTAATCCGGGCTTAAACAACAATGTCACCATCATGAACAACAAAAACAGATTTATCCGCCATTCGAGTTTGTTAAATATAACAGATCGGATCGATTGATTCGCCTTCGTCCTATCAAAAGGATATTCCTGTTTAGTTGAAGTATCTTATTGCTAGTCACTATATTCAGTGTACTTTAACATGGTTGCTCAACATGCTGGAAGTAACAACCGAATCATCCAACCTAAAACCCATTTAAAAAAGAAGGAGACTTTGGATGCAATAGGGCTGTCTAGATACACTACGAGATGGCCACGGTTAGAAAACATTTGATTATATGCCTGCTCAAGGACACTCAATACCCGACTCATAAGCATATTATTTGACTGGGTAACCACGATTAGAAAGCCTTTGAGTATATGCTTGTCCAGTGTAAGTTAATATAAGACTAATCAACGAAAGCGACAACGAAACACTAATGAGTGACAAGTCTGAACTGAAGTTTTGTGCTTGTAATATATTCAACAATGTGACCCGAGAAAGACCCAGCGGAGTCTTTTGCATAGACAGACTCTGTCTATCTGTCACTTTTCTCTCTCATTTTTCTTTCGTTCTTTCTTTCTCTCTCTTTCTCCCCCTCTTTCTCAGACACACGCGTGTATATATGTAATAGCGTTGAAAATCTTCAATCAACTGAGATTATCCGAGCAATTAGTCGCCAAAAACTCACAAAGTAAAGAACATTTGGATGAGCAGGATGGCTGTTTATACTACAATAACAAACAAACAAACAAACAAAAAAGATAGAAAAAAAAGAGAAAAAGAGTAAAACAAGTCTTTGACACTTACAAAACCACTCACGTTTCCTTCTTAAAAGAATTAGACGAATTGTCAAATTTGGCATATACTGTGCCGTTTAAAAGGAAACGTGACTAGTTTTGCAAGATGTACATGTGTGTATGCACGTGTGTATGTATGTGTGTGTTTGTGTAAATACAAACATGCATATACATTTGAGTGCATGTATGTAAATAGTATATCTTGTGTGTACAGTTTAATATACGACTGCTGCAGTTGAATTTAGAGCTCCATGTAAAATATCATCATCCAGTCTGCTTCCAGTATACTGGAGCAATTGGAGAAATTATAAAACATGTTTATACCGTTTGTTTCCTACACACGTTTCCCTATCTTGGATATTTGCAACTTCTACATTAGATGATCCAAGTACAATTGTTTGCTGAACCCCAACGGATCATCAGGGGGAAGACTTTACTGCATTTGAGCTCTGCAACATAATGCAAGAAAGTGTTCCTCTAATAATCTATTGTGGTTCAAATTGTAATTGGAACATCCACGACAGATATTGCGAATAACGAAAATGATGAGCGGTATGAAGGGAACAAATTATGCAAACTTGTGTTTATTTATAATTTCATATGTGTGTGTGTGTGTAGATTCGATGAAATAATTTTGGGAGAAATCGTGGATGTGTGGTGAGACGCTTGCTTCTCAATGAGATGGTTCTGGGTTCAGTCCCACAACGTGGCAACTTGGGCAAGTGTCTTTTACTTTAGCCTCAGACTTACCAAAGCTTTGTGAGTAGATTTGGTAGGCGGAAATTGAAAGATGTATGTATGTATGTATGTATGTATGTATATTGTGGTAAGTAGCTTGCTTACCAACCACACACACACACACACACACACACACACACACACACATATATATATATATATATATATATATATATATATGTATGTATGTATGTATATACATACATATACGCACATGTATACACACACATAATACACGCATCCATATAGAAACGTATATTTAAATGTGTCAACACACACAACTATGGAGGGGTCTTCATCAGATTCGACGATGGGGAGTCAGTTGCTTCATCCACTTGCCTACCTATTCAATTATCATATAGTGGTTAGACATCCCAGACAAGTGTACTCATGTAATTCTTTAACAGAGTCAGTGTGAAAGAGCGTTTCTACGCAGTTTCACTCACAAAGTACGGATCAATCCGATTCTATAGAAAATTACATTTGCTTGTATTTGATAACTGTTTAACTCAGCTTCCGCGAAACTTTAAGTAATGTGGTATTGAATGAAACTGCTATCAAATATGTGCGTGTGTGTGCGTGTGTGCGTGTATATTTTATACAATCACACACACACACACTCACATATATTTATATCTGTGGGTATGTATATGTATATCCCCCCCCCCCCACACACACACATGATCTATCTGGCAGAAAATTTAAATCAGGGTTAAGGAGTTAAGGGAGATAATTCCAATAATATCAGCTAAATACAAATTTTTAGAGAAGAAAAATATAGATTTAAGATTGGATCTTGTCTTTGATGCCAACTTGTGAAAACAACAAACATGTTTCTTTCTTGTTAGCTTTTATCAGCAGTACTAATTCATCGTATTTAGAAAGACTTAAAATAAGTGAACACATAGATATAGAGAGATAGATAGATAGATAGATAGATAGATAGATAGATAGATAGATAGATAAAGAGACAGTTAGATAGATTATAGACAGACAGACCAACAAATAGGTATATATATATAGATAGATAGATCGATAGATAGATAGATAGATAGATAGATAGATAGATAGATAGATAGATAGATAGATAGATAGATAATGATTGTAGTGGCATTGCTCATATATATATCAACAATATGGTAGAAATGAAAATATCTTGACGGTGCTTTCAGATCACAAACATATGTACGTGGCCATACATACGTAATATATTTTTAAGTAAATACACTAAGCAGATCTGATCACCGAATCCTCATTCATTGAAATATTCCCAGCGTTCTCTATAGTTATTAAATCATCTTAATGTCTGCCTTTTCATGTTTCTTTTCATTTTTTTTTGCGCTTTTTCTCCTTCCTCCCTGTTTCTTATATCTCTTTTTCCTTGGCTTTCTCTCTCACTGTCTCTTCTCCACTCACTCTCTCTTTTCTTCTCTCCCTGTATCTTCTGTTTCCTAGTCTAGAACCCTATCTCCCTATTTTCTTCATTCATTCCTTATTTATCTCATTCCTCAGTACTTCCCTCTCTCATTTCCAATCCGTTTCTCAGCCAAAAACAAACGAAGCTGCCTCTATAAGCCAGTCGACCTGTTAGAATTAGTAGCGACATCTTTCTCAAATCTCTTCAACCTCTTTGAATAATAATAAAAAAAGGACAATATTCTTGAACAAAAGACGAGATGATTAGCGTTAATCCTAGGATCATAAGTCCTTTATATCTTGGCTTGGACTTTGGCTAAGTAGCCTGAGGCAGTCTGAGTTGGCCTATGACTAACATGTGCCATCATATCTTTGTTTCCACGTTTTCTGTTGAAATATTAACTGCACTTATAGCCTTTCTTTTTTGTTTTTGTTTTTCATTCATGTCTTACTCTCTCTCCCTCTACCCTTCTCTTTCCGCTGATTCCGACCCAATCTCTTCTATACATTCGAGATCAATCCCTTTCCATCTTTCCAGAGTCGATATAATGGTTACAAACTTCTATTGTTCTTGTTTACAATGAAGACATTCCTGATCGAACGACATTCCAGTCATGAGCATCTCGTCTTTTTGGTATGTTTTGTACTGTATTATCCAATGTACACTTTATTTTTAGAAGGGGGTACTTTGATAGATTGTGATTTGATAGAGATTTGACCTGTTGCTTTAAGGATGTCGAATGATTATGTAGAGGTTTGTATGCATGACCCAGCCAAGTAGTAAGGTTGCTTGAGTGTCACCTATATTACTTCCTCTTAAATGGTTCGCCCTGTGTCTTTCTACCTCTAACATATTATTACCAGCACATTATCCGACCGTTGTTGTTCGATATGCTTGAACTAGCGATGGGAGAACTCTATTATAACTTACTCTCTAAAAACAGGGTAGCAAAAATACAAACGTTTCTTGCTAATCTAATATGAATTAGCATCAGTATGCATCATGCCATTGACTAATATTTTTAGGGAACCATATAGTCACGAGCAGTCATAGACACAGACACCAGCTTGAGCTTCTGTCTTGTCCCAGTGGAATATCCACGACATGACGACTAGAAAGAGAGACATGTGTACGGGTGGGAGGCACCCACCTGCGATTGGCTGATACTTTTATTTTAATGACTCTGGGAGGATGAAAGACAAAGTTTGATTTGGCGGGATGGATTTGAGCTCAGAATGTTCAGAGTCCTGTGTGGTAGGAAGTTTACTTCCCAACCACATGGTCCCGGGTTCAGTCCCACTGTGTGACGCCTTGGGCAAATATCTTCTACTATAGCCTCGGGTCAACCAAAGCCTCGTGAGAGGATTTGGTAGACGGAAACTGAAAGAAGCCCGTTATATATATATATGTCTATATCTATATATATATTATATACATGTTTGTATTTGTGAGTGTGTGTGTGTGTTTGTGTGTGTGTGTGTGTATGTTTGTGCCTGTTTGTCCCCACCACCGCTTATCAACAAGTATTGGTGGATTTACGTCCCTGTAACCTAACAGTTCAGCAATAGAGACCGATATAATAATTACCAGGTTTAAAAAAAAAAAAAGTACTGGAGTCGATTCATTTCACTAAAAATTCTTCAAGGCAGTGCCCCAGCATGGCCGTAATCTAAGTAAAAGATAAGCGATAAAAGACAATGCGTTTTGAGAGACGCTCTAACAATTCTCTTAATTCACCGCCATAAAACAGAAAAGACGCACAAGATAATATAGTCCTAAATTCAGGGCAGAATCGGTACGGTTCGAAAGTCTTTTATTATTGATCTGCTTAATCAAGGTTAACTGTGTTAATTTCCCCGATGCATTCCGCCACCCTATTAACTCTCCTCAAAAGCTAGCAGAAACGTTACCATGCCGAGCGAAATGTTTAGTCGTATTTCGTCTGTCCTCACGTTCTGAGTTCAAATTCTGCCGAGGTCGACTTTGCCTTTCATCCTTTCAGGATCGATAAATTACGCACCAGTTGCATACTGGGGTCGATCTAATCGACTGCCCCCCCCCTCTCCCAAAATTTCGGGCCTTATGCCTAGAGTAGAAAAGATTTATTATTATTATTATTATTATTATTATTATTATTATTATTATTATTATTAGTAGTAGTAGTAGTAGTATCTAAGGTGGTATCGAGCTGGCAGAATCATCGTTAGCACGCCGGGTAAAATGCTTACTGGTATTTCGCCCGTCTTTACGTTCTGAGTTCAAATTCCGCCGAGGTCGACTTTGCCTTTCATCCTTTCAGGGGGTGATAAATTAAGTACCAGTTGCGTACTGGGGTCGAATTTCGGGCCTTGTGCCTACAGTAGAAAAGATTAACTCTCCTCCATTCCCAACTCCTTCGTCCTCCTCTGTTATTTCCCCATAACACCAATTCTGCTAAGTGCGTCCAGCCTATATTTTCTCTGTCACCGCAATCTAGTACCACCGTTCCTTCTTTTAACCATCCCTTTGCCAGTGTGACCATCATGCCTTTTCTCCTCGCATTGATGTTCCAGTGTGACCCCACTCTTCTCTCCCCGCCCCATACTTTTGCTCCCGTCCTGACGTTCCAGCATGACCAACACGACATCCTCCGTCTGTGCTCATCAGCAAATGTATCGTCAGTTAACAGTGCATTATAACCAAATTACGACTCACTTAAGGCAATCGCCCAAAGTAGTCAAAACGTCATTCCCATCTCCATGTTAAACCTTTTATTGTGATTAACTAGGGGGCCTGTAAGCAGCCCGTAAGCATGCCTGAAATCGTAGCCAAATATCCCTCAAATTTCCTTATCGTTTTCTGACACTAAAGTACACAGAGAATGTAGTCTGAGGGATAATTCTAGTAGACAGGATGGTCGTAAGTGGAATGCCTTAAACATAGGTGAACACAATCAGAGATATCCTAGGATGAAATCAACGTCGTCATCGTCGTCGTCGTCATCACTGTCGTCGTCATCATCAACGTCATCATAGTCATCGTCGTCGTGGTTGTCTTCGCCGCCGTCGTCGTCATCATCCTCATCATCCTCGTCATCGTCGTAGTCGTCGTCGTCGTCATCATCAATAACAACAACAACAACAGCAACAACAACAACAACAACAACAAAGGCAACAACAACAACAACAGCAACATTATTATTATTATTATTATTATTATTATTATTATTATTATTATTATTATTATTATTCGTTCTGGGTTCAAATTCCACCGAGGTCGACCTTGTCTTTCATACTTTTGGGGGTCGATAAATTAAGTACCAGTGAAGAAACTGGGCTCGATGTAATCCGCTAGTCCCCTCCCCACCCCCAAATTTCAGACCTTGTGCCATTAGTAGAAAGGATTATTATTGTTGTTGTTGTTGTTATTGTCATTGTGGCTGTCATCGTCGTCATCATCACCATCATCGTCATCTTTATTACTACTACTACTACTACTACTACTACTACTACTACTACTACTACTACTACTACTACCACCACCACCACCACCACCGCCACCACCGCCATTATTTTTATTGTTTTCTCTATGTCAGAGTTATTTAGTATGACCAAACACAACTTTAGTTATGACACGACACCAGATTGACCAAAATATCTTTCCTCCATGACAACACATTTATTGTAAAGTCAGCCATCTGCCATTCCGTTTCTACTAAATTTCCGACAACAATCCTCTTCGTTAAGCTTCATTATAGCGAGCATCATTTAAACAAAATGATGTACAGATGTACGTTGATGAATTATACAGAGAATAAAGTGTAATGACACATGCATACGGTATTCAAAAATATGTTGAGAATCACGCACGCAGACACATAGAGACGTGCATAGAATAGACACATACAGCACAGAAACGCATACACACACATATACACGTATATACGAACACACAGACACACAGACGCACACGTACACTCACACACACATACACACACATATATACCTACGCACGCGCGCAAAAAAAAAAACAAGAAATTGACTTCAGATGGATTGTCAAAACATTTCCATTTTACATCATCTAAACACACGAGGATTGCGTATGCGTGTTTGCATGTCTATGTGCGTGCGTGTGTGTGTGTATTTGTACGTGTGTCTGTCAGTGCGCGCGTGTGTGTGCGTGAGTGTGTGTGTGTGCCAGCGTGTGTGTATACGCACGTATATGCGTATACATACATCAACGTATAGGTACATACAAGTACCTATACATACATACATACATACACACTCACACATCCTGTTTAAAAAAACACACTCACACACTTACATATATTCGTTTTGAAATACACACTCACACACATTCGTTTTGAAACACACACTCACACACATTCGTTTTGAAAAAAATACACGCACACATATTCGTTTTGAAAACACCCTCACACACATTCCTTTTGAAAAAAATAACCAACAGAAATATTTTTTGTTGAAGTTTCAGAACTGTTTCTCTTCAGAATATTCCCAAATAATGAATGAGATGTACTCTAGCATTCGTATCAGTGCGCGCACACACATACACACTCACACACACACAAACGAACGCGCACCTGCATACATTTAATCATACACCCACCCACCCACACACACGCACACACACATGTATATATATCTATCAATATATATATCTATCAATA
>NC_068985.1:15899637-15902137 GCF_001194135.2 Octopus bimaculoides
ACATGAGTATATATATGTATTTATACACACACGCACATATTCCATTTGCATTCATTAACGATACTATAAATTAAAATACCGTTACTTACCAGCGGTTATATTTGAGGAACTCATCGTGTCTCCTTTTTATGCACATCAATAAAAAAAAATCAAGCTGGTAGAACAAATATTACTAGCCTTGCTGTGGCGGGAAGCAACTTTCTCAATTGTAATATCTCCTGAGCAGTACATTCAACAGTTAGTTGTATGCGCTTGCGTAATTATGTTCATGTATCACCAGTGCTTTATAGTATATATATTTCTTCTGTAGTTATCTCTATATGTATGAGCGCTCATGTATATCCTTATGCATGAGACTGTGTGCGTTCTCTCTAACTGTACGATTATATGCGCGGTGGTTCCTCTGCGCGTCTGTCAAATGTCTATACTTATCAATGCATTTATCGGTACGTGTGGTCCATAGATCTGATGATTTTTGCTACTGAATCTAATAAATTTTTATTGATTGATTCGTTTATTTCTTTTCTTACTTTTCATTCGAGATTTTAATCAACGTCGTGGAGCGCTTTCACAATAATGTTATATTTAGTTGGTCAAAATTGGAGTTTTAACAGTATCGCTAAGGGTTTCATTCAAAGTTGTAGTTAATCCAATGTATTTTTTGGTAGAGTTCTCAGAGACAAAAAAACAAAAAAAAAAAAAAATTAAGCATTACATTTTACGTGTTTTAGCTTAAAAAAATACTATCGATTGACTGAAGCGGTAATGAAATATTTCGATATATCTCACTTATTAGAACCAATGTATGATTACACCTTTCATAAAGATATAAAATCGTATAATGTTGGGGGAGAAAAAAAATCCCACCTCAATTCTTTCTTCACCTTTCCCTCCTGTCTTTTTATCTGGTGTTTTTCTCCCTACAATATGACTATATATTATACCAATGTACTAATATATGCAGGAATCTCAAATGTTGTCGCTCTGTTCTTAAACTCAATATACGCTTTCAACTTTTCCTATTCGACAGCAAGTTTACGGCAGCAACAGTCCTGCCACTGCTGTAGTGAACCTTTGTGAATGGATTTATTCGCCCGCTGCAGCAGCAGTAGCAGCAAGAAAACAGCAACAGAACAGCAACAGCTGTTGTAGCGACAGCGGCAGCAGCAGAATGCCTGCCTGTTTCAATCAGTTGGCTGTTAATGGTATAGATAGCATTCGGTTAACTACAGTAGTAGAGGTAGAAGTAGTAGTAGAAGAAGTAAGATTCAACAAACAGTAACTGCTACTGTCTTTATAGCATGTAGCAGGGAAAATCGGTTCAGAATCAAAGAAAATAACATAAACAGAAAACGAAAGCACGTGAAAGCAGAAAAAGAAAAATGACGAACGTCAACAAAGATGAATAATATTAGTGCGTGAAACTAAACTGAATTTGATGGAGGTTTCCTAGGAAAAATTAGTAAGCCTTACTAGCACCGCCAGTGCAACAACGTACGTACTTTTGGGACAGCTTTAATGGTTTATTTAAAGTATCTTTACTGGAAACAAAAAGGGAAATGAGAAATCACAAAACGTAGATTAAACTTCTGTAGAAACTTGGGTTGCTCGTGTTTGTTGTTATTTAAGCCTAGGTGATTTCTTATCAAGTATATCAATCTTTAAAACAACATTCTAACCGCGACTGTCATGTCTTACCTACGTCTATGTCTTGAGTTTGTTGTATAGGTTTATCAGTGATTACAAAGTGTCTTTTTTTCTAATTAAAGATAGCAGCGTGTAATTTGAGGGAGATGCGGCTGCTATTACTACTAGGTTAAATAACGATCATGACTATGCTACCTCACTACCTCGTGATCATGTTTATACTATCAAGAGGTACGTCATATGACTTAAATTACTCTGTCTGCATTATCAACAGGTAAAATATGCTATCCAGTCTACTACCTGCTACCGAGTATGTGGCTTCTAACAGGCTTCACAAGTGTCCGACGTACTTCATACTGAAAGCGTAAACAAATCCAGAATCGAATCAATAACTGAATATATTAAATATCTGTCTCTAGGCCAAATAAAATTGTCGCTTCTGTACTCGGAGTAAGACTTTAAACATGGCCTGATCTACGTAATATTTGGGATGTATATAATATGAAACCGAACCGAGTGTGTTACGTCACTAAGTTATAACCTGAGAGTAGTTTTGGTTGCGTGCAGTGCTAACACCAAAACTCGTCACCGACGAAATAATACGACAGCTATAGTGATATTCGTCTAACCCTACCAACCTGTTATTAAGCGAACAAGATAATTGCTTGATATCTTTTAATCAGAAGTATCTAAATTAAGAGTATCAATCAGAGTCATTGTTTCAGAGATGAGGTCAGCAGAAGCCAGCCCCTTCTTTTGACCACACCCATTTAAAGTGTTGCAGACAATACGCTAAACCGAAGAAACAAAAGTCAGTTTGGTAGTGCTACTTCTGCTTACAACAGTGAATGAT
>NC_068985.1:15905914-15910277 GCF_001194135.2 Octopus bimaculoides
TATATATATATATATATATGTATATATATATATATATATATTCTTATATATTTTGTGTATATTTTGTAATTTCATATCTTAGCTTAGTCGAAAAGCTGTTTACTCCGCGGTTCAACGCGTACCTTGCTAGCCGGGTGTGTCATATGTGTATTGAAGTCAAAAGAAGAGCTCGTAATCACCCCATAGAAAGGACCACTGTACGGGATTTCTAAGATCACATCCTTCACGAGGTATCCCTGTTTCTAACTGGACATAGAGGATTTTGGGGTGTAAACCCTGGTTAAAAATCATACTTTTCTGTGGCTAGCAACAACTCTAGAGGCATATATCAACATATCAAAATCATGGCAGAAAATACCGTGGTTTCGAGGAGGAACTTTGTTGTGCACTGGAGAGCACCGTCGCTCAAATGTGTTGAGCACCATTGTAAAAGGAAAAACTCAAGAAACATGGCAAATGTGAATGCAAGTTATCCTATGTATTTATACCGCTGGTAAGCTTTGAAGCATTCAAAAGGTGGGTATGGTGCAATCACTCTAAATATAAGCTCGCTCAATTTACTTTGGAAATGAACGATTACCATAAAAACTATTACTTCTTGAAAGCCCACTGGCAACAGGGGAATGGTGAGACATACAAGTTTAACAGATTGGAAGTATGTAGCTTCGAACCTGTTCATTAGTTGTCCAATAGACATCATAATGTCGTTTTACACGTCAAAGAAAATAGTGACAGCAACTCGACAGCGTACTTGACAACTAATCAGCCAACTAAAGACAGCACTGTTTGTTCACAATGTGAGAGGGAACTAGAAAATGTGTTCTAACAAATGCTTACTTCACTGCAAACTGATCGGCAACGCCACGTCAGATGGTTGTTCGTTTTTAGCAGTGACAAAACAAAGAGAAGACAAGCGGCAACACTAAAAAATAAATACATTGGCAGCGTGAATGTGAAGGCTGGTTATTGGAATATTCGCACCTTACTTGAGTCAGAAAGAGGTATTGATATTCATATTCAGTATGCATCATAGAAAAGGATTCAGCATGCATCATACATAACGAAGAGGAAGCAAGCAGCAGCATCAAAAGCTGCCGACAAAAGTAGTCAATCTGAAATGTGTTGAAGAATCTGTCTTTCTCTTTCTGGTTTCAAGAGTCACATGAGAACCACGTGTGTAGTATCCTCAGCAACTCAGTTTGAAGTGCAACATGGGTGGAAAAGGGTTAAAGTCGAAAGTTGGCATGAAAAGCCATCTACCAAGTCATGCAAGGAAAGAGGCAGAAGAAATTACAAAACGTCATAAAGAAGCATGTATGTATGTATGTATATATGTATGTATGTATGTATGTATTGTTCAGTTTTATTTCAAGATTTCTTACCAATAGCGAAAGAGCCAGTTTCTTACGTAGATCTAAGGCTTCTTCATTGGAATTTCAACATCAACAACAGGGTATTTTTGCTTGTTTGTATGTAAACTTGTATGTATGTATATGTGCAGATTTGTATGTTTTTTTTCATGTATGTCTCCTCATGCCATGCATATACATGCATATTTAGACATGGTCATATATATATATATATATATATATACATACACAGTTTCTCTTCTCTATCCCAAATCATTATATCAGGTTTGTTGTGTTTACACTTCATTGAGATTTTCACTGGGACATTCCACCAGTACTCCTTTTTATTATGAGTGGCTATGGCTTCTACCATATTGTGGGTTCTTATTATCCTTCCGACGGATTTCATTATAGAGTGTCCTAGCTGCAACATCATATCTCATCGGTAGACAATACCCTAATGACATTTTCGGACAACTGCTTATGATTTGCGTGATATCTTCAGTATGTATGTAGGTGGGTAGGTGGGTAGGTATTTATCTATATATATGTATGCTTATATGTATGTACGTACCATAAACTCTGCAACTAATCTTTTCACGATTAATTGGAAGCATGTATGCTTCTGTTAGAAATAATTGATTGAATGATATTAAGTTAAAATATAAATGACCCTGTAAACCTTAAGTGGGTTATGGGTTAAAATTAAATCCAAGATTTACGTATCAGAATCCAACGGCCTAAAATGACAGCTTCGTAGAGTGAGCTAGGTCAAATGGAAATTGAACGGGTGTCTGCAGGAACCAGCTCACCAGAAGATTAGCATCATTCCTCAGCTCTCGTATAATGCAAGGCTACAGCAATGATAATGTAATATAAATCATATGCATAGAATAGCACATCAATTATTTAGTGAGAAGTCAGCTGAAAGCCAGTGTCCCGACAGACTGATACGTAGTAAATATTTAAAAACCTAAAACGAATGAACATAATGGGAATTTATGGAGCCTCGTCATAAAAGCGTGTTCCAAAGGAAAGTTGACAATAGAACCTACCGGGAAGAATAGTAACAATATTTGACAAGTTAAGCTATATAATAAGTGCAATTCAACAATTAGGCCGGACTCTCTGAATGATGAATGTGCGAATATGGAAGTAAATAACAGTGGCACCAAACACACTCAGATTCATACGATCACGTCTGTCTGTCTGTATGTATGTATGTATGTATGGTTATGTGTACACACACACAAGCATATATATATATATATATATATATATATATATATGCGAACGTATGTGTTCAAATTTGTTTTCATGGGTTGATGGGAAAAAAACGGAAAGGCACAAGTACCTTGCATGGCATCCTTGGCTTGTGAGGTAAACGAGAAGAAAAAAAAAACCTTTCTAGGGTTATCTTCTGAGTGAAGGCCCCCTAATTGCTTAGAACATACAGCACTTTGCTATAGACATCCAGAGTGCTGGAGGAAAAGTTGATGCTAAACCGTAACGGATTAAGTCTACTGTGAATGGATATATACAGCCGGTCAGACGGTTCCTGCTTACAAAAGTTCGGATACAAGCTAAGCATAAAAATCTATCCACGCACACACACACACACGAGCATGTGTGTGTGTGTGTGTGTGTGTGTGTGTGTGTGTGTGTGTGCGCGCGCGTGCGTGTGCTGAAATCTCAAGAAGCTTTCTTTGTATTGTTGCAGATTACAGGATAGCATATTTCTGAAGGTCGACAATGTGAGTTTCAATTTCAGTATCTTTGAGTCTCTTATCAAGCAGTTTGTTGAGTGGCCCCTGTTGGCACTGGAACACTTTTTACTTTTACCTCTCCATCTCTCCTGCTGGATCCTGACGTTTCTCGGTTTTCACAATTTTCTTGGTGCACACTATACTGCCATATGGTTTTAATAAAATCTATGACTTTTACAGATTTGTCTCGGATCTGTTCTGTTTTCTTTCTATCATATTTGGTCTCTTCGATTCAACAGTATGGTCAGTTTCTATGGAGAAATCCAATACAATTCTGTAATTATTATCCAACATCACAGCTTTTGGCTCATGTGTTGCTATTATTGTTGTTGCTATTATTGTTGTTGCTATTATTGTTGTTATTTATGTATTTATTAATAGTCTCAACTTTAGTTCCAAGTTCAATCTACGCGAGAATTGAATGTCTTTTAACCCACTAAAGAAGATAAATATCGACTTCAAAGAAACCTGACTTAACTTCATTATCGAGCCGCTACATAGATTACAAAGACCGCTCTAGGCTTCTAACTACACATCTATTGCTAATTCTGCATAAAGTAGTTTCATTGTGAAACTTTTCGTTGTCCATCTTCAGTAATTTACGACCAAAGTGCAATAATGATTATGAATAATTTTGCGTAATCTGTGGCGAGATCCATAGAAAGTGTAAGCTTCTGGCAAGGAGACACTAAGATTTAGTGACAACTTTCATTTGGTTTCAGTTTATTTAACTTACGTTGTTGCATGATTATTTTGGTATCACCACTATCATTTTCAAAGTTTTCTACTTCCTCTAAACAACGTGATTTTTGTAGTACATGAAAAAGATATCAAGATATCAAGATATCAAGATACTGGTGCAAATAGAAAACCCAGCAATACAAAGCTTTCATAATAATTGCATTTAGGAAAAGAAGAGCAGTTAATTTTTAATGGCAAATCGATGACCTCCATTCTTAAATCAAAACAAACAATAATAACTAATGCAACCGGCATCAGATATAAATATATATATACGCGATGGGATGCTGAAAAGTTCCTTTAAGGGTGTCGCGAAAGGCCTGGTTGGAGGCCCAATCTTCCGAGTTCTTTTATAGGGCTTAGAAAAATTGATGGATCGCTGCAATAAGTGTGTAGATCTTAGAGGGGAATATGCTGAATAAAATCATGATCAACTGATCTTGTATTTTCTTTTACCCAGTCATAAACTTTTCAGCACCTCTTCTATATATATATATATATATATAT
>NC_068985.1:15910697-15913411 GCF_001194135.2 Octopus bimaculoides
ATGTATATATATATATATATATATATATATATATATATATATTGGAAGGTTTGGAGGTGATGTACAGGAATTATATATTAGAAAAAATAATAAGGTACTCAGATATCTGGATGGTTGTACATTTACAGATTTTTATTAATATGTCACATGTTTTATAAATATTAGCGTTTGCACCTATTCTTGTAGGTTCTTCAAATATTTGACAGCTGTTTCTGAAACCTCAGAATTACGTAATAATTGTAAGCTCATAATTAACAGATGTAATGTTCAAAAAAGCATTGGTATGCAACCAGTAAATAGTCGTATACAGATATTACATTAAGACCGGCTGTGGAGCTGATAATAATTGCCATTTGGCGATTAATTATGTTACATCCACAAGAAGCGGAGATAATTTTAGTAAATCAAGATTTTATGTTGTATGGTATTTGTTATACTTGAATTTGTCAATATAGTTTAAATGCATGCCACTGGTCAGTCTGGCGTGTTTCTCTTTTTTGTTTAAATTATGCAAAATACTTTGGCCTTAAATGTGTTCTAACTCTTTTTGCACAAGTCTAAGTCCCTTGGTTACTAGAATTAAGGTTTGGCAGTTGTCGTGCTGATGAAAACTATTAAGCAAGAAACATATGTCCACCACTGAAATCTCCAGCTAATAAGCCTGTCCTTTCCTTAATGGCATGTATACTTGGGGAATTCACGAACTTTGAGATTATCTCCCCTTCTCATGTGGAGCTGACTTTAGCTGCCATTTTGCAATTATAATACATCCCTTTGAGGCAGAGAAATTTTAGAATTTATGTCGTACAATATTTGATATAAATGTATTTGTCTATGTATATACATGTATGTATGATATAGATATATGTATATATAAACACACTTATACATGCGTGTGAATATATATGTACATATGTACATATATAAATATATATATGCATGCTGTATATAAATATATATATATATATATATATATATATATATATATATATAATTTGTATATATATGTATATGTATGTATGTACACATACACACATACACACACAGGGTGTTCAAAAAGTCTCTCCACAGTGAATTCTTTTCATCCTGCGCCACTTGAAGAGTTTTTCGGTAAACGGATTATTTCGAAGGGACTTTTTTTTTGGCCACCAAGATCACCTGATTTAACACTGCCATACTCTTTTTCTGTGTACAAGAATCGCCCTAAAATCATTAATGAGCTAAAAGACGAAATCGTAACCTTCACACGATCCATACCGCGTCAGACGCTCCAAGATGTATTTCAAAACATGTGTAGAAGAGTCAACTTATATATTGAAAATGAAGGACGACACTTCCAACACCTCTTATAAAGTTTTTTTAAAGTCTTGTAAAGTCTAATATATTCTTTCGTAGTCTTATGCCATTTTATAAATATTTAGATGAGCATGTCTATCGCTGACTGATATATCAAGCAATGTCTGTACGAGGGTTTTAAGTCGAATGCAGGTTGCACAACACCACAACGACTCTCAGTAGAAATACCAAGAAGCTCAGAGACAAGCAAAGTGCGAAGTAACCCGGATCAGGAGAGTAGCGCGTTTTATATACGAATTGAAAATATAGTTACTGTTATATCGCACGTTCGGATGACCTCTATTCAACTACTCGACGTCTAGACTTCTCCCTCTATATCTACGTATTGGCCTAGCCTACTTCATCGAGTGGGAGCGTGGACACAACAGTTACAAAGCCTACTTCTGTATCGTCATGGTCATTTCCTGGATCTTTATAATTATTCAGCCAGCGACAAAATCTTCTCCATTTTTGAACACCGCTGTCAGTTTAAGTATTTTGTACATATGGATATACATGAGCTGCAACTATAGAAAAATTAATCAAGTGAAGGTAAACTTGAAGTGAATGCCAGAACTGATGTCCGAGTGAAGAAACTTCGTTACCGAACTATCATTTACATCATACTGAGTCTCTCCATGAATATTACGTATCACAAATTTGTCTTCAGCAAAGAGATTTATCGATTTTTTAAAATCTATTTATCGCAACCACTCCTGCTATTGAATCTTTGACACCTCTATTTGATGAAAGAGAGCTTCAACGATATCCCTTGGAGTTACTATAGTATTATCTAACGTTACATTATTTACTAAGATAATTCATTACTGTTAGAAAATGTCCATCAAGCTTTTCCATTCTATATAACAGTGTTTGTACTTTATCATTTCCAGTCTATATGCTTTTGTAGCTTACTGTATTCTGTACATATATTTAGCGAATGTGTCGAAATTTGAAGTTGCCTCATTTTCAGATGGCTTCAAAATATGACAAAAATACTCCACAATAATGTATATTATTAGATGTTGATATATAATCCGTATATAAAATATATGAAATGCTCTGAGGTTAGAAGTTTGTTTCTGCACTCATATAGCATATCGCGGTGAACAAGTTCAACTGCACTTTGAAACTCACAAGCACACATATACTCACATATGTACATAATATATATATACTTATATAGGAGTGGCTGTGTGGTAAGTAGCTTGCTTACCAACCACATGGTTCCGGGTTCAGTCCCACTGTGTGGCACCTTCGGCAAGTATCTTCTACTATAGCCTCAGGCCGACCAAAGCCATGTGAGTGGATTTGGTAGACAGAAACTGAAAGAAGCCCGTCGTATATATGTATATGTATGTGTGTGTGTGTGTGTGTGT
>NC_068985.1:15913924-15917945 GCF_001194135.2 Octopus bimaculoides
TATATATATATATATATATATATATATATATATATATATATATATATGTGTGTGTGTGTGTGTGTGTGTGTGTGAGTGTGTGTGTGTGTGTGTAGCCAATATGCGAAGTAATGCCGAAAACTCTGTATTGGCGAAAGGATATACATAAATTAAATGAGACAGGTAACCAGAGTAAAATTTGAAGCAAAGAGGAAACACACAAACGGAAAATACTATGGAGAGAGTTATATAATAAGAGAAAGCATGAACCTGAAAATCGCAGAAATATAAAACGAAAAGCAACAAAGAAGTGAAAGAAGTGTACAGTGAACCTTAACATGCTCGAGGGAGAAACAGAATACAATCTGCTGTTGAGGTTGATATTCTATATCAGAACAAGAGAAAGGATAGAAACAGAATTAAGAAGCAAGGGAAAACTGGAAAACGTACGACTGCATAAAAAAAAAAAGAAGAAAAGACGTCTGTTCACATAAAAAGTCTCAGAATGTTTTTCCCTATATTTTTTTTTATACTTTTCTGGCACGTGCTTTCACTTGTCCCACTCTGTGTTGTAATTTTATTCGTGTTACCTTTGTGATTTTTGCTTATATAAATATATACATACATAAGTCCTTGTTCGTATGTATATATATATGTATGTATGTATGTATGTATATATATTCCGTATAACGTTTGATAGCAAGGTGGTGAGCTAGCAGAATCGTTAGCACACCAGGTGAAATGCTTAGCCATATTTCACCTGCCGCTACGTTCTGAGTTCAAATTCCACCAATGTTGACTTTCGGAGTCGATTAACCAAGTACCAGTTATGCACTGGGGTCGATGTAATCAACTTAATACCTTTCCCCAAATCTGAGGCCTTGTGCTTCCAATAGAAAGGACAACGTCCGATAGCAACATACATATATCCCCAGGATTGTATGGCGGTCCATGATGGAACGTAACCTAGCTCACTAACACAACATTTTATAGAATGCTCTTCCTACGTCAACATTTGAAATAAGTTTCTAATACACGTGGTTCTATGACACAGTTATCAACCATAATTTGAAGGATCATACCCTAGCAACATTTTACACACACCAACACAGCTACCTCTTTCGCTCAATAAAGAATTTCCTCTTCCGTTATTTTCACAGTGAAAGCTCTCTGTGTATCGGTGCAGCAAACCGGCACTAATATTCATAAAAAACAATTTCGTTCTTATCAAACATTAACATTTTGTTTCTGTGATATACTGCCGCATTTATTGAGTCAAAATCGGCGTCTGAAAGACCACTTCAAATTCGCTAAAGACAGTGCTTGAGGTACAAGACGTTCCTACAAATAATACTACATTCTAAGATATTTAGATGACCTACTTTTCTAAATGAAGTACAACTGAACTAATGCTTCGTGCGGCTTTCTATTGAGACGTATGCCGAGGTTTATTCAAAATGCAAACGAGAATGTCCTCGAGAAAGAAATTTAGTTTTTGAAATGAATTGAAACTTTTGAGCCAATCAAAAACTGTCCCCAAACATTTTGAACGCCAACTTTACATTTGTTCTTTAGGATTTTATAATAATCTCAGTCCTATCCATTAGACATAGATAAATAGAGAGATAGAGAGGTAAAAATATAGCCAGCAACACACGCAAGCACGTATACATACACACACAAGCACGCACACATACACATATATATATATGTCCACATATATATATGCATGCGTATATATATATGTGCGTGTGTGTTTGTCTATATATATGTGTGTGTGTCTGCATGTATGGATAAATAGATAGATAGATAGATAGATGTTGAGAACAAGAGGCAGGATTTGGATAAAACTATTTATTTAGCGATTTCGTCCCTTTGAGGGGCGAAAGAGCTAAATATATTTATATATACGCACGTATGCACGCACATACACATACGCACACATGCAAACGTACATGCATACATACGCACATACATACATGCATACTTACATACATACATGCATACTTACATACATACATGCATACTTACATACATACATACATACACATCTCTCTCTCTCTCTCTCTCTCTCTCTCTCTCTCCTCTTCTCTCTCTCTATATATAATACACATTAATTACAGGACATCACCAACAAGCGAAAAACACGTAAACACACGAGAGATAAGTATAGGACAAAATATTTTAAAAATACACAATAAGAACAGAACATCAACAACGAGTGAAAAATACGAAAACACATAACGAGAAACAATTCATTTAAGACTTAGTTCACCAAAGGGCAAACCGCATATGGTATCACAGGAAAGAATTATTTCACTATTTCAAACGAACATTGAAAAAAGTTCTTTAGCAAGAATACATATCAGGACTGGTATTTTTAATCATGAAACTTAAAATAATGGAATACTAATGCGTTCTGACAACTGTATTAAATATATTTAGTGTGCAACTGATATCGTGAACTCGTTTTGCTGTATTTGTAATATTGCCTGCAAATATGATAATATCAATAATAATGGCTTCCTTATTAACCACCAAGAGGTCAAAGACAGTAGTGTGATAAAGTGTGCCTGAAGGTAGCCTTTCTGCTTAACTCTCGTAGCTGCCACATCTTAGCGATCTCAATTCTCAGGCCTCCATATTTATCAATCTTTTCTCTTTCTTTCATGATATGTTGATCTCTTGACACTGCCACGTCAAACATTAGGTACTCTTGTTTGTCCTTCTTAAAGGTTATTATATCCGGCCTTCAGTGCTCTAATATCTTGTCTGTCTGGAAGTCAAAGTCCCAGAGGATTTTTACCTTCTCCCTTTTCGTCCATTATCTTTTCCAGTGTTATTATTATTATTATTATTATTATTATTATTATTATTATTATTATTATTATTATTATTATTATTATATATGTATATGTATTGGGTTGTCCGGAAAGTTCGTGCCGATTTTTAAAGGAAAGAAAAAGGTCAATAAATACTTGCCATTACATTTTTAATCAACCAAATATGAACCATTTTGTTGCACAATGCGTCTCCGTCTTTCCTTTAACTTGAAAATACCCTCTTCCCAGAAGTGAGGTGGTTTCATGGCAAAGAATTCATCAAGGCATCTTTTTACGTCATCCAAGGAATTGAAATTTTTACCATTAAGACTATTTCCCAAAGAAACGGGCGGTCTTGCATTATCATGTTGGAAAACAACACCGAACACCGTTCATGTTGGCCAATTCTGGACGTTTCTCTTGGATTGCTGCTTTTAACTCGTCCAGTTGTGTGCAGTATTTCTCAGAATTAATTGTCAGAATTAATTGTCTGGTTACTTGGGAGAATTCCTTTCCGATCCCACCAGGCACAAAGCAAGACTTTTTTAGGGTGAAGACCCGCTTTTGGGGTGGCTAAGGGCGGCTCATGTCGCTTACTCCAGGATCACTTTCTCTGAATATTTCGGTAGATAATCCATTTCTCATCACCTGCCACAATTTGCTTGAAAAAAGGCGCGTTTTCATTCCGTTTATAAAGCGAATCACAGATGGAAATGCGATCCAAAAGGTTCTTCTCACTCAACTCATGTGGTACCCAAACATTGTAGCGATTTGTGTACCCAGGCTTTACCAGGTGCTCATGAACGAGGGATTTTGACAGGTTGAGGCTTTCTGCCAATTCTCGGGTTGTGCAATGTGGGTTATTCTCAATTAATGACTTGATTTGGTCATCATCTGTAGTGGATGGTCTGCCTGATCGCTCTTTATCAATAAGGCTACAATTTCCAGCTCGTAACCTTGCGAACCACTTCCGTACAGTTCTTTCGGATAAAGAAACATCACCGTAAACTGCGTATATTTCTTTGGTTGCTTGTGACGCATTTTTCCCTTTACGGAAAAAGAAAAGCATCAAGTGCCGAAAATGTACTTTCTTATCTTCCATTTTAAAGAGTTACAGAATTAACACAGGTTATAGGAACATAAACCTTCTTCCACGAAAATTGTGCTCTAAATGGAGGTGTAGTCAAATCCTATTTTATGGTCTCAACCATGTTCTAAAA
>NC_068985.1:15918100-15925413 GCF_001194135.2 Octopus bimaculoides
ATATATATATATATATATATACATACATGCATACACATATATGTATATATGTATTTAAGTATATATTCGTGCGTATAAGTGTGTGTATCTTATGTACAGGTGCAAGTTCATAACGAGCGCGGATTTACACATAATTGTATTGAGGAAGACATTTTCGTAAAAGAACGTTCAAATCGTATTTCAATTGATTTCGACAGGTTCTGGGAATAGCTGTAGAGTTACAGCTGAGTTCAAGATTGTCATCTGCATATTTTAATACAAACACGCCGTTGTGAGACACGTTGCTTGTTGATATTTCATTCTTTCAATATTCGTAAACACAACTTGTCGCAACTCTCAGAAGCCACTTAGTTGAATTTTCTTGTTTTTCTTGAGTGGAATTACAATTTATTTTTCAAGCGAAATGTTAAGCAGATTATATTAACATTACAGATTTAAATGCATATATACAAATATACATATATCTATATTTATGACTGTCTATATACACATGTGTGTGCGTGAGTGAGTGTTTATATATTTTATGTATATGTATACATATAGATAGATGGATTGACAAACAGACAAACAAATAGGCAGACGCATGAATAGATCTACATAAATAATTCATTTTCGTTCGCTATTACCTAGCACGTTCTTACAATCACTTTCAACTTTCTCATTGTAACTAACCTTTCCACGCACTCAAATATATTGCATACACTACGAATGTATACACTACGTCCCACATTATTAGGCAAATCAACCATCTCTCAATAAATAAACGTATATTCTTCCAAAACCAGTTGTTTTCTCACTGACTGTTGGCAACATCTTTCTGCGCACATTCTGTTAAAATAAATCGGATCTGCGCAGACATTGTGTCAGAACAAACATTTATTTAATTCAACAGTAAAGGTTTAACAAGAAACTATTCATAAAGGACTTAATGGTAAATATAATACCACGTTCGAATGAAAATAATCATGGGATTGTAATGTCATACAACTCCTAACGTTTGATGTATGATCCTCCACATACAATAACCTTCCTTATGCGCTGATCCATTGAATCTGTCAAAGTGATGATATCCTCTTGTGTCATGTTTTGAGCAGCATCTACAATAGCATCCCAGAAGCAACTTTACTTGAAAACTGTCGTCCATCTTGGTAAACGCACCTTTTCAGGACACTCCACAGGTTCTCGATCAGTTTTAAGTCAGGGGAACAAGGTGGCCACTCCATCAAACGACCTTCAGAGAAGCCTATTTGCTGCTGGTATTCCTTAGTATTTTTCGTTGTATGAGACAGGTCAGCCCCCAAAATGACCTCTCCTCTCCCCTGTTGGCGTCTGAAAACTATGAGGACGGCTCCCTCTGATACCCAATCTTCACTCCAGTCATCTGGTCCGTCAAGGGTAGCACGGCATTCGTCAGTGAATAGAACTGTTGACAAATTCTATCTCCAAGTATTCTTCTGCACATTTCAGTCTCTTCTGCTTTGAACATCCTTCAGGGAGGGCCTTGTAACAAATTTAACATTCTTGGCTACCTGCATTAAGAGCCGACACCTGGTGGTTTTCGATACGTCTTCCCTGCCACAACGTTTGAAGCCTTCTTTAAAACGGCAACCACATTAACAGTAGCAGAATTACCATCTCACTACATTTACACATTCAAAGCAGTTTGCCAACGGTCCTTCAGTAGCAACACACTTTGATAAATTCAATGGCTTCTACTAAATATGGACCACAAGAAACAGAAAGGATGTTCTTGAAGCTGAAAATTTAAATTTACGGAGACAATATCTATATATAGCCCGAGGAAACACAACTAGATCTCATAATGCAAGGAAACGATTGCATAATCAAGTACCTGTACCCTTGAAGAACTACGTTGCGTGGAAACAATTGTAGTGATTAAAAACAAATGTTCAACCGTACTCCTTCTTGCTGACTCCATATTTTTTCAATTTCTATTTACACATGACAGATGCCCATATGCAAACCTGAAAGTACGTATAATACTAAAACTGGATAGCACAGGGTAAAATCTGAAGGTGGACGAGCTTTATACTGTACTCTACTACATTCCTAATAGAATATAACATAACTATATATATGTATATACATATATATATGTTTATATATATATATATATATAATTTTATATATGTATGTATACATATATACATACATGCATACATATCTACATACACACACACACACACATATATATATATATACACACATATATAGAAATACATATATATGTCTCCATTTTATCTCTTATTTTTCTCTGTCGAAGAACATAGACGCGAAACGTAAAAGACTTTTCCATTTTCCCGAGCGTTAAGCTAATACACCTGTTTGTTGTTCCTACATCTGTCCTTGTCTTACGTTGTTTGTAAATTTGAACTGTGTATATATATATATATATATATATATATATATATATGTGTGTGTGTGTGTGTGTGTGTGTGTGTGTGTGTGTGTGTGTGTGTGTGTGTGTGTGTGTGTGTGTGTATGTGTGTGCGCGCGCGTGCGTATAGTACTTCTATATGTATATGCATTGTATCTTTACATTTCTGTTTTGACCCTTGATGTCAATTTTAAATTTGACTATCATCATTATAATCCTTATAATTAATTATTGCCAGTTTCCATTAGTTGATGTAACCACAGAAAACGTTAGCGAAGATTAATTATAAACGGTTATTATTTTGTTAACAAGTATTTTAATCAATGGTGCAATAATAATTATTCAAATCATGCTACACGGTTACTTTGACAGGACATTTCTCTAATTTCAAACTGTCATCTTTTGTTGGTTTCGATTTATGTTTTTGGTCTGACTGAATTGAATAACATATAGTCAAAAGTATCCAAGCTACGGATGCTGCATAGATATATTTTCTTCTCACAATCACAATATATTACCAATATACCCTTCACTTACTGAAAGATGGTTGTTGTTGTTGGCACTCCATCGCTTACGACGTGGAGGGTTCCAGTTGATCCGATCAACGGAACAGCCTGCTCGTGAAATTAACGTGCAAGTGGCTGAGCACTCCACAGACTCGTGTACCCTTAACGTAGTTCTCGGGGATATTCAGCGTGACAAGGCTGACCCTTTGAATTACAGGCACAACAGAAACAGGAAGTAAGAGTGAGAGAAAGTTGTGGTGAAAGAGTACAGCAGGGTTCACCACAATTCCCTGCCGGAGCCTCGTGGAGCTTTAGGTGTTTTCGCTCAATAAACACTCACAACGCCCGGTCTGGGAATCGAAACCGCAATCTTATGACCGCGAGTCCGCTGCCCTAACCACTGGACGATCGCGCCTCCACTACTGAAAGACGGTAATGTGCACTTAAAGAGAGCGAGAATAGAGAGAGAAAAGGAGAGAAGGAAAGAGGGGGTGAGAGAGAGGTTAGTTATTTCTAGGCGGTTCGATCAGCACGTAGAAACACTGTCATTAGCCTATATCATTACTTGCACAATTCTTATGTAGAATTTAAATTTGCAAGTAATGAGTTGTTAGATTAGTTATCAGGAATGTATAAAATAATTCAATATCTATACCATCAGTTGCTTTAATATTTCTGAAAGTCAGCTACTTGTGAAATCGTTGATAGTCATTAACTAACGATGCCCCCAGGTCAACCCTAACACAGACAGGTGACAAAATAATAATGATATCGGTTCTAAAATGTATTAACATTTTGATCTTTTCGTTCGCCTTTCTCTTACCAGTGTCATATTGTGTATGCTGTAAAATAAATAAAACGATAGGTATAGATGAAGAATCGATAGAACATTAGCTAAGTAGAATGAAAATGGCCTGCGCATCGATAGGAAACTTAGAAGAGACAATATCCAACAGACCGAGTCAGGCGTCTCGAAAGAAAATTAACTAGAAAAGACGATCCAAGCAGTAAAGCTAGTGCGACACGACTTGCAATCACAATTCTTTAAAGTTCTTTATTGATTATTTTTATCGGCGTGAAAATTTCTACATTCAAATGCTGGTCATGTTTTCTCTTCTTTTCTCTTGTGATGTATACGTAAATATTTACGGAATTATGAGAAGACTTAAACAGGATCTTCCCCCCTTAAGGTTCTTGAAATCTCTATAGTAATGATTATTTTATTTTCTCCTGACGGCTTTGTGTGTTATCTGATATATGCGTGTTATGTGTCAAACTTCGGAATCAGCATACAAATTGTCAGGATATAATTTTTCTGATCTTGCTTTCTTTCATACAAACGACATTTAAGCGTGGCAGGTGACTGGTAGAAACAGCAGCGCATTATATGCCATAATGTATTGCATTATATAGCTACATGTGTAGAGTTCAATTTCACTGAAGTCAAATTTACTTTTCCTCTTTTCAGGGCTCGATAAAATAAAGTACCAGTCAAATACTGAGATCGATGGCATCAACTAGTACCCTCCCCTCAGATGTCCAGGTATTGTGCGTAAATCAGAAACCGTTATTCTCATTGTTGTTGTTACTGCTGCTGCTGATTCTGTAGGTTTTTTTTCATGTTGTTTTGCGTTGAATAGACTTCAGCAATACAGCACTGGATAAAATTTAATTACCTTTTACTCTGTGTGAATAATTTTGCTACCAAAGCGCTTTGGGAGATTTAGATGTCTACTGCGTTAGCTAGTGGTGGAAAAATAGGTTTAGTCAGTTGAGATACGATGTAAACATTAATAAGGTTTTTCTCTTCCGAAGCGAAAGTGATGCTTGTTACAAACCTGTTGGAGATGGATATGGACCAGAAAATTTCAGGAAAAAATGTAAACTGCGTAAATTCCGTTATTAAAAATGCAGATTAGAGAAATAAAACAGATAGAAAAAAAATGAGGATAACTGAACAAGTAGACAACTTTGAAAACTTAAACAAATGTAAATGTAAAATGTAATGGTAACTTATATAACTTTAATAAGAGAAACAAGATTTGCAAATTTAACAAGCCAGAGAGAAACACTAAACATATATCAGCTCACCAGAAAAATGAAGAAAAACAAGAGAAAGAAGACTGACTAAACAACTATGAAATATAACACAAACAGTGCCTTCTTGTTGAATAAATGACCAGAAGGAAAGCGACGTAACTGTTTTATAAAGCGTAGGTTTCTATACATCTTCAAGGGAGCACAGTTGGAGGATGCTTTTGGTGAGAGGAAGCCTTGGTCGATGAATTTGTACGAGTAAAGGAAAGAGCAATTCCATTGGTTGTCGGTCACTGATTTATTGCATGCACAAGATTCTGAGCAGATGTTCTTTATACGAGAGTTATATATCCTAGTTACGTACTCTTTGTTACTACATGATATATCTAATGTAGTCCCACTACATGATATATCTAATCTAATAAGTCGTAGCACCTCTCATCAGAAATTGAAGAAATGGTCAGGTCGGTCACAGAGATGATGCTAGACTAGTCTTTAGTATTTCTTTGTTTTTCAATCGGACAGAAACATTTATCCTTACTAAATTCCTTTACTATATCTTTTGAGAATATCATAATTTGGTTAGAGCCCTTCTCCATATTATTCATATTCTTTGCGTATATTTTCAGATTGTCAACGAAGAATCTGTATGTTAGACGGGTTTTTCAGTCTTTCTGAGGGTAGACCACATGCCCTTCAGATTTTTTTCCCCGAGATGTTGATGGAAAAACTGAAAGTATAAACAGCATTACGTCTTCGAATATTTCAGTACGATACTGTATACTATCAAAAGCAATGCTGTCACTTCCTTTATATACTTTCAGCAGGTGACCTAAGGCAAAGCCAGGTTGTCTGTGACGTGACCCTGTGACATGACCTGGTGTAGCATCCGTGTAGAAGAAACTAGATATTTTATTGCAATACTGCCAGAGTGTAACTAAATGTTAATGAAATGTCTCCTAAATCTACGCACTGATGACATCACAGTTTTATTGATTAAATCTTGCTCAATACATTCCAAAAATGCTTCCTTCTCAGGTGTTTGGTCAGCTGTGATGATATTGTTACTATTCCGGAGAATAAATTCAGACATTTCATACTGCCAGGTTTTCACCACGTGAGTAGATTTATTTTTCTTGTTATCAGATTTGTTATTTGCCAATGCCAACCATCTTAATATATCTATATGTCCATCGAGAGCTTGTTGGCAAAGATCAGTTAGATAACCCCAGTAGAAGGTTATTTTATGTATACTTATGCACATATATTTATGTATGCATGCATGTAGGTATGTATTTATGTATGTACGTATGTATGTAAGGATGGGTGTGTTTAAGTATGCATGTTTTCTCTTATTTTCACTTTATTGAAGTCTTCCCATGAGGAAGGAGCTGGTCTCTAACAAAGATGCAAAGTTCCATCGTTGAAATATAACAAAAGCAACGTGAGAAGTATTGCATACTTTTGCTTACAAATCGTATTTGTAGTGTGCGAGTTATCTGGTTGATAAAGTTTTCTGAAACTCTGGACGTTTACAGATTGTCAGTTAGACATGTATGTATGTATGTATGTATGTATGTCATTATTAAGTTTATTTCAAGATTTCTTGCCAATAAAGAAAGAACCGGTTTCTAACCTAGATCCAAGGCTCCTTCATTGGAATTTCAACATCAACAACAGGGTATTTTTATGTATGTATGTATGTATGTATGTATGTATGAATGTATGTGCAGATTTGTATATTTCATGAATGTATTCTCATGCATATAGTTGCATATCAAGACATGCATATGTAGACATGCTCATATATATTTAAATGATAAACTTCTGGAAAGATTTACAATTTTTACAGTTCCAGTGATGGATTGGATCTGTAGTCTTCGAAATAACTTTCTCATTTCTGGATTTGAGAAGCCTAATTTCTCTAGATTGGTATTTAGGCAGGGCCCAAATAATTACAGATAAAAACCTGAACTTGTAATCGGGACAGAGTAACTGCAGATTTTTCAATAGTTCAGCATAGGTGTTCTCTTTTTCACTTCATTTATATTCTTTCAGCAGGTGACCCAAAGGAAAACCAGGTTGTCTGTGACATGACCCTGGTTTGATTTCTGGTGTAGCACCCTTGTAGAAGAAACTGGATATTTTATTGCAGTTCTGCCAGAGTGTAACTAAATGTTAATGAAATGTCTCCTAAACCTACGTACTTATTACATCACAGTTTTATTGATTAAATCTTGCTCAATACATTCCTAAAATGCTTTTTACATGTATGTATGTATGTATGTATGTATCTATGCATGTTTATATACATTCATACACATGCAATACATAAAATACATAAGCACATGTATATATATATATATATATAT
>NC_068985.1:15925860-15927040 GCF_001194135.2 Octopus bimaculoides
GAAGGGAAGTCAAACATTATCCTCACTTTTGCTATAACATATATTTATTATCATCACACTGCTTTCTGCGCATGCGTGCTTATAGTTGGTACTATTGTGGTCGCGTGATCGAAGTTTGAGCCTGATCGCGCTATTTTTCTTTCTGGCTTTACAGTGTAAGCTCGGGAGATGATAATGGTCAACCGGCGAGTTATCATCAAGGAAGTAGCTTGTTCTCTGCAGATTAGTCGTGGTTCTGCCTATCAAATCATCCATGATGAGCTCAGCTTCCATAAAGCCTGTACAAAAATGGGTGCCAAGAGTAGCTTACTGCAGAGCACAAGCGCAAACGTCTTGAGGTCTGCCAGCCTTCACTCGATCACTACAAAAATGAGCGCGAGGAATTCAAACGACAGAGTATGGAGTGGAAACATCCTGGCTCGCCAGCGACGAGGAAATTCAAGACTCAGTCTTCCGCGGGAAAGGTGACGCTAACCCAGTTTTGGGATTTAGAAAAATGTCTGTACTGGAAGATTACCTGGAAAAGGGGTGTACGACCAACAGTGCGAAATTCAGTGCTTTGCTGGCCAACAAACTGAAGCCAGCAATTCTCACCAAACGTCGAAGTAAGTTTTGTTGTTGCATGGCAATGCACGCCCACACACGGCTGCTTAGACCATTGAAACCATTAACCAATTGGGTTTTGAGGTGCTGAAACACTCTGCCTAGAGATCAGATCTCACCCCTTTCGATTATCATATCTTTGGACCGCTCAAAGATGGTTTAGAAGGTCGTCGATTTCCTACGGATGAAGATGTGAAGGAAGCGGTGCATAAATGGTTGCACGACCAACCGGAAAACTTCTTCTTGGAGGGAATACACAGGCTTTTGAACAACTGGACCAAGTGCATCGAAAAGAAAGGAGACTATATAGAAAAATGACGTACTTGTTCATTCCCTGCTTTTGTGTAAATACATTGAAAAAACAAAGAGTGCATAAAATTTTTGACTCTCCCTCATATATGCATGTCCTTATGCATTGCATGTGTATATATGTAAGGATACATTTGTAATATGTGTGTGTGTATGTATATATGCATGTATACATTTATGCATGTACTTGTATACATGTTATAGGTTAAATACCTAAGACGTTTAACACACACACATATATATATACATGTGGTGGTTGTCTACTCCT
>NC_068985.1:15927304-15928755 GCF_001194135.2 Octopus bimaculoides
ATATATATATATATATATATATATATATATATATATATATATACGGTTCCATAGTGTATATAAGCTTGGAGCTCATTTCTCCAGTTGCGCTCTTTATTTCTTGAAGTTGAAGTTCTCAGGAGTAGTACTGAGTTGGTTAGTTACATAACTAAAAACCCCAATAATCATAGTTATAATTCAAAATTTGCAGTCCAACTGCAGTATTTACAGATTTCTCCTTAATTCGCCATAAATTTTACTTTCGACTATATGTAACATTATATCAAGGTCAAGTGGACTATTTATTTCTGCTACTGTATATAATTTCTTTTTAAGTCCCAGATAATTGCCTGGTATGATGTGCATATATTTTATTGAGGATTTTTACAGGAACATTACTCCATTATTCTTTTATATAATGGGTGTATAAGTCCTTGGTGACTCTATCCTTTTAAGGATTGGGCACACCACATCATTCACAGTATCCTGATATCATTTTCAAACAGATGCACACGATGTAGGTAAAATCTTTGATCTTAATTCTTCAGAGTCTTCACTGATTTTCATATCGAAATGTTCCAACTAGATCTCTATCCTTACAGTATCAGGTGTTGTGTTATTTCTTGTTCTTGTATTGCAAAAGCATATATTTCAAATTGTGAACTAATATAACGCATATACGTCCACAATGGACTATTTGGCTATCTATCATATATTACTGTCAGCCTGAATACTACTGACTACATAGTTAATTCATATCTTTATGCTTGAAAGCTTTTCCCCGATGCTTTCAGGCAATAAAGTATGGAGGTAGAAAGAGAGGATTATTGAAAGAGAAGTTATATAGATAGTTTCGTAGAGACCCGAGTTTAAAGAGAGGCTTTGAAGATAGGAGAACTGTGCAACCCCCTCGATTTGCATAGCTAGATATTTTTTACGGCGAATAGTCTCCAAGGAGCTCTGTTTCAAGCCATCATGGTGGTATTAGCCTTGTTAATGTAGGTTTGTTCAGTGGAGTCACTGCAATGCTTGGTGAGTGGTAGTTGCTGTGGAAGGGAATTGATGCATCGTACAAACGGTGTTTGAATCAATGTTAAACCTGCAGAAGAATAACATTGTTGATATGGAATTTTTTTTTCTTTTGCAGTCACCGGCTTCCGGGTTTTGACATTCTCTGTTTCAAATATCATCTGGTGTTCATTAGAGTAGCTCGAATGTTGATATTAGTACTGGTACAGTAAACACATTGTGGGACACTGATTGATTGTATGACGACAACACCGAGGAGCAATTTTTCTTTCATCCGGTTGAAACAAGTCAATACTTTGTGTATGAATATCTTCTCAAACGTATGAATGATTATCTATCTATCTATCTATCTATCTATCTATCTATCTATCTATCTATCTATCTATCTGTCTATCTAACTATGTCTCTCTCTCTCTCTCTCTCTCTCTCTCTCTCTGTATATA
>NC_068985.1:15928861-15930042 GCF_001194135.2 Octopus bimaculoides
TATATATATATATATATATATATGAATATCAGGGTAGGAAAAATTTTAGAAATGTTTTCTACCAATGACTCGTATGTAGAAAAACTAGTCAATAAACTATGCATTATTCATATAAATATACTATTTACTATCTTTCTCCTGGACCATGGTTTCAAACTCTATTTAACAAATAAAGTAATTTGCCAGGCGAAGTTCTCATCAACAGGAGCACCAAGATTAACATATAATTACGAGGTAATACAGTACATGCCTCTTGCTTACATATTATAATTTTTCAAATCCACCGCGCAAGCGCAGTTTTTTTGTCGGCAGCAAATAAAATAATGCCGACTTGCTTCAAAGAATTTGCCAAAAATTATTAATAAATATCAGGGTAGGAAAAAGTTTAGAAATGTTTACTACCAGTGGCCTAGCATGTTAAAAAACTAGTCAATAGACTATATATTATTCATACAAATACAGTGTACATTTAAGCACATAAGAGATGGCCATAATAGGACATCTAACATGCTAGAAAGAGCAGTCAAAATCTAAACAACTATTAGGGGTAATTTCGAAGGGAATGGAAAACAAGAACTTCGCCTAGTAAATTACTTTATTTGCTAAATAGAGTTTGAAACCATGGTCCAGGAGAAAGATGGTAAATGTTTTTATTTTTCATTCCCTTCGAAATTCCCCCTAATAGTGGTTTGGATTTTCACTACTCCTTCTAGCGTGTTAGATGTCCTATTATGGCCATCTCTTATGTGTTTAAATGTACACTGTATTTATATGTGTGTATATATATATGTATGTATATATACATATATGTATGTATGTATGTATGTATGTATATCAGTATGTATGTATATATATATATACACATATATGTTGTATGTACATATTCATTGCCAGTTCAAATATACTTGAGGCATATTCGAACCTGTGACAAGGCCATTCACTGTATTTTGTCACGGAGAAAATGGCAATAAATTTGCATTTTCTCCATGACAAAATACAGTGAGTAGCTTTCTCACGGGTTCGAATATGCCTCAGGCATGTTTGAACAGGTAATATGTTTGTATTTATCCACACCACTGCTTAGAACTGTCACCCTCTACTAATGTTGTTGTTGTTGGCACTCCGTCGCTTACGACGTCGAGGGTTCCAGTTGATCCGATCAACGGAACAGCCTGCTCGTG
>NC_068985.1:15930052-15930552 GCF_001194135.2 Octopus bimaculoides
ATATGTACTGCATAGAGTAAATATGTGTGTGTGTGTGTGTGTGTGTGTGTGTGTGTGTGTGTGTGTATTTATATAAGCATATAGAAATAGAGACAGGGAGAGAGATGGATAGAAAGAGCGAGTTTGACAATCACAAGAGTACTGCGTGATACTGACACAGAGAGAGCTGCTAATACATGAATAATCAATATATTTATCAACGATGGTCCTGTATCGTCGGAACAAAGACAAAAGAAAAAGACACTATTAAGTATGTAACACTAGAAATACACAAGTCTACCTTGATATAAAAAAAACCTGTCTCGACCCTCAGACGGTTAATTTACATAATACAAAGATGCGAGTTAATTATTCAATAAGGTATATACATATATCTGAATATATGTATTGTTATGTATGCAACTATGAAGATAGGTGTTGTATATATGTATAGGTATGTACGTGTGTGTGTGTGTATACATATACGTAGAAACATATATATATATATATATATATATATA
>NC_068985.1:15931052-15932110 GCF_001194135.2 Octopus bimaculoides
CACACACACACACGCACACAACGCAGGTTAGCAGTGAACTCTGAGATTCCCCCTTGGTTGTACATATCTGTTGAGAACAGACACATAATTTTCAATTCCTGAATTATATATTGGATCATCCCATAAATAATGCAGTTTTTTCAATTGCATGAACTAAAAGTCGGAGGGGAACGAGATAAACTACCTGCATCTACTTGCTATAAAAGCAGGAACTAATTTTACCTTGTCCCTATTAGTGCAAGTTTTGAAGAGTGCAGTTCGATTTTAACAGTTATTTTTTCAAAGCTATAATGGAAGTGACTAAGGAGCATATTCGGCATATTTTGTTTTATGAGTTCAATAAAGTCAACAACGCAGCGGAAAGTGCAAGGAATATTAATGCTGTATATGGGGATCAGACAATAAGCGTAAACCAGTGTCAACAGTGGTTCTAGAAATTCCGAGCCGGAAACTACAGCCTAGAAGTATAGCCTCGTCCTGGAAGATCTGCAGAACTCGACGAGGACGTCCGGCAAACTCTGGGGGGAACAAAATCCCATCGTAACTGTTGAGGTACTAGCAGAGGAGCTTGTATTTGGCAATTCAACCATTCATCGATACATGCACTCGAAGAAAAACGACCACCTTTGATTTCAAGACGAAAGGTGTTCTTCCATCAGGACAATTTTCGGCCACATACAGCGAGGATGACATTCTAAAGGTTGGAGCAGTTTTTTTGGGAAACGATTCCCCACCGACCATATTCACCGGACATTGCCCCATCTGGTTATCACTTACTCCGCAGTCTTCAAAATTATTTGGACGGAAAAAATATAAATTCTGTAGACGAGGTCAGGACAGTATTGGAGAAGTACTTTCCGTCACGGACATGTGAATTTTGGAAGAAGGGGCCTTGCAAGTCTACTTGATAGATGGAAGAGCATTGTAGAAAATGAAAGAGGGTATATTTTAGCTTTTAAAAGTACTTATCTTAATTTTGAAAAATAAAAGAAGTGTAAAAAAAAACCCGCATAATTTATGGGGTGACCCATATATACGCTTATATGTGGAGGCGCGTG
>NC_068985.1:15934481-15941581 GCF_001194135.2 Octopus bimaculoides
TATATATATATATAATGCATGCATACATACATACATACATACAGGGTGTTCGTGCTAAATTTGACGATATTTTTGCCTCTTTTTTTTTCGAGAACAGCTTGATGCATACGTGAACAGTAAACGGCGTTTTAGAGTATAAAGATTAATGTTGTAGTTGACAAAAAGTTAGCTGATATGGAAGACTGGAAGTCACCCGAATATCGGAAAAGACTTACCTGCATCATCATGATTCGCACCAGCGATTAAAATGCCAACATCACGACTGATGCTCAATACTCTGAACATGTTATAACTGCAAAGGTGAACTACAAAGGTGTAATATCTGTGTTTCATTTTTTGTTATAGCTTATTCAGTCATGGCAAAGCATTCTCTTCCTTTAGCTGTCAAATCATCGATGTGTGAAGCATTGGAGAACCGGGAGGGTGCATACATCCATCTACGATGACACAAACATCTAGAATAATTAGCAAAAGCATGGTGTGTACTACGGCTGTTTGTTTTACCCCTTTCCTCTCTAATGATGATAAATATATCTATCGTACTTAATTTTAATGAAAGCGATAAAGAGACATATAGTTAAAATATAGAAAAAATACGTTTACTTAATCAGAGCAATTTATATACTATCATACTCTGCATTTAAGAGTTTTGACAAAAATTCTTCTCGGTTCTGTTTGATGTGTAAAGAGTGAAATTTTCGCCACTGCAGAATAATTCCAGAATAATGATGAAAAACTAGATTTCTTGGTGCAATTTTGTTTAGTAATTATTATGTTGCTACTTTTTTTTATCCAAAATTTGCCTTCCAAACGATTTGTTTTGTTGTTCTTGTTTTCTATTTGGATTTTAAAATTATTTTAATCTGTTAATCAAATGAGTGCTACGTAAATCTTGCTCGCGAGAAAATAAGGGCGGAATCATGTATTCTCCATCATGCAGGAAATGACTGATACTAATCATTTCAAATGCTGAAATAAGCAGAAATTTAACGTCCATTACTCTTTCAAATATGTCAACGATAACATCTCCTTGACCTGGTATTAATTCTCTTGATTGTTGCTCAGTTGACTTTCATTTGCCAGCACACTATTTTCAACATCCAGGTGATATCTATTAAATTCCTCTTACACTGTGATCTTCAAGATTAGCAATTTTACATTTTAAAATATAAAGATGAATATCACAAGGTGTTAAAAATTAATCTTGGAATGAATATATCTTTTCATCTGTTACTATCAGCCCGTATTTCTCCATGAAGATAGAGATCACAAAGAGGTTATAGCAAAAGTTATCGTTCATTGAGTCGATCTCAGGTCATGATTGCGTAATATAATAATTGTACTATTCCTCAGTTTCAAGATTTGCGGCAATATTCAAAATGGAGTTACTTAACTGGATAACCTTCATCTTTGTCTTCATCTTATGTCTTCATCTGTGACATCAATACTTTTAACACTTTATAAGTGATTATTTCCAAGCAGCAATGCAAGAATGTCATTCCTCGTATCAAAACATCTACAGTTTTGGGGGTTCATATTATCGTTAATGATATAATTTCAATTATGTTTTTTTATTATCTGAAATGTCTATTACCTCTTCAAATACGTGGTTGATAATATGCACTTGATTTGGTATTAGTTCAAGAGATGTCTCTAATGGATTTTCTTTCGGTCCACATTTATTTGTCAGTGCAACATCAAGTAGCCATCAATTCACTTCTTTTTGCCCGTGATCCTCACACTTCCTAGCAGGCTTAGCAATTTTCTATTAGATCAAAGCTGAGATGATTTAATAGAATTTTCAATAAAAGCAATATTGGAATTTCTTTGTGTCGAAAACCTACTCTTAACAGGAGAATTTCACCACCGAAGGCTATATTGCATCACGTAAGGAGATCGATTGGAAGATGCATTAGATCGTCCGATATAATGCGTTGCAATATCCTAATATGGCGGTCTGCACTGTTAATTCAAATCACAATAGTGCCATGTTTGTTTTAAATCATTTCTGGGTCGATAAATAATGTAAGATCCCAGTGCTGATGTAGTAGTCTTTCCCTCTATATCTAACAGTACCTCGCAAGTACAGTCAACCAGCGGCATCGAGATGTATCTCCATGAAAATATGACATCAACATTTTGCTGGTATACATCAATCTAGTTGCAAAGACGTCGAGAGAAAAATACCACCCAGCACCGTTTCATTTTACGGGAGAACAGGCATAATATTTAGTATAAGAATATCTGTTAAGCATTTTCCATGCAATACTCCTTATGTTTGTTATCTATTATTCTCAAAGTACATCTCAAAATGTACACTTGCAAGAACCAAGTAATAGCAATACGTTATCATAAACGAGAAGCAAGTATTTGGATAATGTCGCAAGGCACCACCACAAACGTTAAAATCTAGGTTGATATTCTGAAGAAACAATTGCCTACTCATATGATCATCTATAAATAGTTGTGCACAACTATCCGAAAAAAATACCTCAAAACAACTAGATCAGAGCAACGTGAGTAAATAGCCAGGACCATCGCATGACCATAATTGTATAAAAATTACTTCAGCCCTAAAAATAAATTTGCAACTTATAATGCTACACCAGGGAAGAATTTAAGAGCATCGATGCTTTTATTCATATCTACGATTTGATTTTGTTTCCGACAGGATAACTCTTTCTCATCATTTCCCACTCTCTCTCTCTCTCTCTCTCTCTCTCTCTCTCTCTCTATCTATCTATCTATCTATCTATCTATCTATTAATCTCTTTCTCTCTCTCATTCACTCTCTCTCTCATTCACTCTCTCTCATTCACTCTCTCTCTCTCTCGTTCTTCTCCCCCTCTCTCCCTCGTTTTTCATTCTCCTTCTTAAGAAGAAGGAAGCAAAATAGTCAGTTCCTTCTGTTAGTCTTTCGTTTCATATTTTTAACGCTTCAGTGGGGTTAGACATTCTTTTGTTGTACCATTCTTCATCTTCTATCTTTCGTAAGCTTAGCATAGCACAAATTTCTCTTCACATCTCTCTCTCTCTCTCTCTCTCTCTCTCTCTCTCTCTCTCTCTCTCTCTCTCTCTCTCTCTCTCTCTCTCTCTCTCTCTCTCTCTCTCTCTCTCTCTTCTTCTTCTTCTCTCTTTCTTTGTCCTACGGTCTATTTGTTTCTTTACCTTTTTCTCTCCGCCCTTATCCCTGCTATTGTTAAGATGGCGAGCAGGAAGAATTGCAAGAGCGTCAGAAAAATATCTTACGGTTATTTATTCCAACTCATTACGTGCTAAGTTGAAATACCGCTGAAGTCCATCTTGCTTTCGGTGTTGAGAAATTAGGTATCAGTGAAGAATTAGGGATCGATGTAGTCGACTTGCCCCCTATCTTCCAAACTGCTAATTTTGTGTTAAAATTAGAATTTTCTCTGTTGTCGCTGCTATTTCCTCCTCCTCTCTCTGGTCTCCTTTTTTCTCTCTCTCTCTGGTTTCCTTTTCTCTCTCTCTCTCTCTCTGGTCTCCTTTTCTCTCTGTCCCTCTCTGTCTCTCTGTCTCTGTCTCTGTCTCTGTCTCTCTGTCTCTCTCTCTCTCTCTGTCTCTCTCTCTCTCTAATCTCTCTCTCGTTTTCCAAAATCACTTTTGCTATGTTTTTCTTTGCGTTACCATTTATCCACCGAGACGTGTTGTGGTCTCTCTACTGTCTATTTTTCTTTAAATCATAAAAAAATTCAAATTATGCACAGTGTTCATTTTTTTGGCTTGTTTTTCTTTTACAATTTTTTTGTCATCGTTCTTTTACACTCAGCAGGTGCTGAAATTGTTATGACATCCAGTCGGCAGCTGATGACGTGGATTGTGTGAATAATTAAAAAATATATATATATAATGCTTATGGGGAATCAAGGAAACAATAGCCCTAATCAGTACTCTATACACGAAACGATTGGAGTTTAAAAGTATACTAACAATCAACCCTACGGATGAGCTTATTTGTATGGCAACTTCCCCTCTTTCTCTTTCTCTCTCTCTCTCTCTCTCTCTCTCTCTCTCTCTCTCTCTCTCTCTCTCTCTCTCTCTCTCTCTCTCTCTCTCTCTCTCTCTCTCTCTCTCTCTCTCTCTCTCATTGCTCACACATGACCATCGTCCATCTTACTTTTCCTCACGTGACCATCTTTCTTTTCCTGCTCGGACATTCAAAAGAATTTTTTTTCTCTCTTTTATCCTTTTTCTTTTCAAAGAAAATATTTCTCCCAGCGTTCACTATTTTCCTCTCGTTCTGGTCTAACGACTCTCCATGTTTGTTTTCGAGTGGTACATCATTTGCACGATGTGGAGAATATACCACCAGCATTGCCCAAACGACTTCAACATTAGCTTCAAAATTCATCCAAGACTAGGACCACGGGCCATACGTCCTCTACCTAATTCAGGATCACAACACATCAATACACTGCAACACAATTTCTTTTCCTCAACAGGCTCTGCCCTATTTAACATTGTCCCGAAACAGATGAAAGAGGAAAAGGATCCCATTACCTTCAAACGGAATCTGAGCAAATTTCTTCAAGGAATACCAGATAAGCCACCTATACCTGGATACATCTCACTCAACAAAAACTCCGTACTCGAAAGGACTGTGATGCCACAAAACTTGACTTAAAAAGGATTTAGATAATCCTATAAGGTGCTGCTATTAAGTTAGACATGACCTGGACCAATCTTTCGTCGGAATATATCTAAGTTTATATCTAAGTTTATACACACACACACACACACACACACACACACACACACACACACACACACACACACACACACACACGTTCCTATGCAACGTTCTTAATATATATAGTACTAAGGTGTACATAGATATTGCTGCTTCTATATGTTGTACGTGACACCATTTCTCTATGTGTGTTTGTGTGTATGAAATAGACGATGAGATTGCTTCACTTTGAACCTGATCACGCGATAGTATTTGTGAAATATAATTATTTGATCTTATCGCTAACTGAAAAGAAATTCAATACTAAATTACAAATAAAGTATTCAAAGCGTAAATGAAATTATCCAAAAAATTTCACTATCGTTGCTTTTGTTGTTTCGCTCCAGGCCAGCTATGATCGAACAAATCAATTATCATATGTGTCGCAGTCACGATCAACTTGTCCTGTATTCATACATAACATATCTAAGACTACATTATCCAATGTGTCCGTTTATCATGACAGTATGCTGTGATTGAGGAAGATATGGCTGATATTTCTAGTATGCTGAATACATAGAAGTTCCTTTGCTGGCCCTTTATCACTTTTGGTGAATTTGTATTTGTAAATAGATGTTTAGTCAACTGATTCTTTCATCTTTAATGTCTTTTATTCTTTTACTCTTTTACTCTTTTACTTGTTTTAGTCATTTGACTGCGGCCATGCTGGAGCACCGCCTTTAGTCGAGAAAATCGACCCCGGGACTTATTCTTTGTAAGCCTAGTACTTATTCTATTGATCTCTTTTGCCGAACCGCTAAGTTATGGGGACATTAACACACCACCATCGGTTGTCAAGCAATGCTAGGGGGACAAACACAGACACACAAACACACACACACACACACATATATATATACATATATACGACGGGCTTCTTTCAGTTTCCGTCTACCAAATCCACTCACAAGGCTTTGGTTGACCCGATGCTATAGTAGACACGCAGTGGGACTGAACCCGGAACCATGTGGTTGGTAAGCAAGCTACTTACCACACAGCCATTCCTGCGACTATATTAAGGCTGATTCAATTGGGTTAATTAAAACTTCTGATTTATGCTACAATTTTGCTTAACGGCGGAAGGTTAAACTGTACGTTTCAAATGTTTCTTACTGCATAAAAAGAAGCTTAAACTGATTTAATGGGGACATTTGTCATTACGGCAATATACAAGTAATTATTTGATTCGTTCAACCGCTTTTATTTATGAGGATAATAACAGTTAAAATTGGTTGTTGTATAACTTCAATGCGTCAAAAATAAAGAAGTAGAACGTTAAGTCTATTAATTAGCATCCGAAAACAAAATGAAGTAATTCTAGAAGTGTAACACTTTGTGTTTTTCTTTCGTTTTCCTGAGAAATTGTTATTCTTGCGCTTAACTTTTCTCCCTTTTTGGAGAGAAGGATCATGTCGGTAGTGTCCAATGATCCTTTTCTGCGACGAAATATAGCAGAGAGGGGGGGGAGAGGGAGAAGAAAAAGTGAAATCATGGATCAGCTATTTAATTTATTTATTATAATTCCTATAATTTATAGAGTAGGAACTCCAAATTATTTCAATCAGCCTTAAGTGTTTCACAAGACTAGCAACCATTATAGTACTTTAGAAATAAATATCTGGAAGTAGCAGTTAATTTCCCTTAAATTACACCCTACACACAGAAAGGATGGATTAGATAATGAAATCTGTGATATGCAGAACCTGATAGCAGGATGGACTAGTCATCGTCGGAATGTCTTTGATTATGGGCCTGATCAGTCAGTACTGACATGTGGCTAAACAGAACAAGAACAAGAACAATAACAATAACAATTTGATCGATAAAATATAGAACAAGAGACGTTGTTCAGATGATTATATCCTTCCATTGAAACGAAAATGTCTTGAAATATAAGAAGAATTGCGTATTAGGAAACATTTAGCTGAATTAGCTGAAATGGCTCAGAACTGGAATAAAAGCCTCATAGATTTTGTCTTATTTGTGTCAATGAGCTGATCTTAAATGCTGAAAATTTCCCCTCTTCTTTCTCATCCATTCAATGACTATAAAATAAGATAAGGTATCCGTGTAGCAACGTAAAATGAGATGATAAATGTTCATATGGCAAAGGTCTTTAAATATAGAGATGCAACGGTCTTCTCGGGTCAATGGATTTGTAATTCTTTTCAGTGTTTATAGAAATAACATCATTCATATTGTTAATGTGTAACATGCATACGTATATTTAAATATATGCACATATGCATACATATGCATCCCTGTCTATCTATCTATCTATCTATCTATCTATCTATCTATCTATCTATCTATCTATCTATCTATCTATCTATCTCCTCTGTATATATAT
>NC_068985.1:15941619-15942320 GCF_001194135.2 Octopus bimaculoides
ATATATGATAACATAAATAATATATAATTATATGCATATATCCATACATATATGTACATACTGACATCTATATGTATACATACAAGCATATATGGGTACAGAACATCAGAAAAAACATTAAACACAATGAGAAACGAAAACATAAAGACGAGGACAGAAAACAAACTTTTTTTCGAACAACGAGAAAAAAAAAAAGAAGAATATTACTCATCTTCAGTTGTCCCTGTTCCAACTACTCCGCGTTCGAAGGCAAGTACAATACGCGACTTCGTTGGAGCAGTCCTTCCCGCAAGCAAATTAATTAAAATTTGGAAATTTTTGCGGTGGGTGAAAGTGTAAACAAGAACAGGACAGTGAGAACAAGACAGTAAAAACAAGAGAGGACAGCGACAACAAACTTTAAGGGCTGTTAGGCCAAGACGATAGGAAAATTATTACTTTTTTGAATGCGAAGTTAGATGTGAATGAGAGAGAAAGAGAGAGAGAGAGAGAGAGAGAGAGAGAGAGAGAGAGAGAAATAGATAGATAGATAGATAGATAGATAGATAGATAGATAGATAGGTAGATAGAACAAGGATTGGTGCTAAAGGCAGTGCCCCGTCATGACCACGGCCTCTGGCTGAAATCCATAATAGGATAATTGGCGCCTTGCTGTACTCAGGAAGACTCGTCTTCCACAGTTGAAGTGTTACCCCCCCCCC
>NC_068985.1:15942330-15953312 GCF_001194135.2 Octopus bimaculoides
TCCACAGTTGAAGTGTTACCCCCCCCCTCCCACGTGGTAAAGAGGAATGACCTGCAAGTGTCCTGTGCCAGCGTCACGTAGAAGCGCCCGTACGGTGCCACGTTGAAGCACCCAGCACACTCTGTAAAGCGGTTGGCGTTAGGAAGGATGTTAAATGACGATGATGATGATGATGATGATAATAATGATATATAATTTATATTAGAGATTTAATCCTAGCAGTAAGTAAAATGAAATGATAGATGTTCATATGTCAAGATTGTTTATGTAGAGAGATAAACGTTCGTTCTACACAAGTAGGTTTGGAATTCTTTTGATACTTCAAATTGGTTTTTGCTAGGAGTTGATTTGTCATATTGTTAATTTGTAAAACGCACATACACACACGGGAATGTAAACATTAAATTCACGCTTATAATATCATAAATCATTTATATCCTAGGTTTAAATGTAGCAACAATGTAAAAATGAGATGATGAATGTTCCAGTCAAAGTTCAATGCATACAGAAATGACTCGATTGTTTGGGATTTGCAATTTTTGATTCAAAGACTTAAATTGTCACTTGAAATATCAATTTCTACATTATCACCAATTCTTTATATATATATATATATATATATATATATATATATATATATATATATATATTGTATTTCGGGACGGTCATTTTTTTTTGCCAAATAAACACACGCCCAATATAATTTTTCTTTACTCGTTTATTACTGTTCTTATTTTATTATTATAACTCATGGCCATTGTCCGGAAATCTTTCGTCACACACTTGTGACCTCTTCAGCGACACTTTTCGTTTTCGTGTGTGTTCTTGTTTCCCTTACTCCATTCTTGTTCCACTTACTCCATTGATAACCGTATATATACATACACACACACACACGCACACACACACTCATATATATATAGACAGAGAGAGAGAGAGGGAGAGAGAGAGAGAGAGAGAAAGAAAGAGATAAGTAAATAGATAGATAGATGGATAGATAGATAGACAGATAGAGAGATAGATATATATACACATGCATGCATACATACATACATACATACATAAATACATACATGTAAGCCAATCAAAATCCCAACATATTCTGATTTTCAAATTTAATGTTTAAATTTTTACAATTTTACAATATCACATATTAAATGTTACAATATTACAAGTACTTTCATAATTTATGCTAATCTTTAGACTAATATTTATGTAGTAGCAACATTAACAAGCAGCCGGTGTGCTTCCCATATATATATATATATTATCGGGTTCTCGTTAGCTTATAACTCTTTCTACTTTCGTAAATTATCATCATATACTACAAATCTAATTGCTACACTTACTTATATTAGATACCACTATGATACCTATCGTCTGGAGTTCGCGTGAAATATATATTGAGAAACAGTTGCGATGTTAATAATGGCAGTTTATGCGATGTTTATGATGTTTATGAAGTTTTAATGCAAAGTACAAAAACTATTCAACTAAATTTCAATACAGTAATGCGACAATGTTCCTGTTAATATATGAGGATAAACCAGTTATCCAAAAAGTAATCAGTATAATTCCATCGTACGGCATGTTTTTAGCGTATATCTATTATGATACAGTGATAATGATATAATGCAATATGCATATAGGCATATGAATTTATTCCAATTCTTGTCTACGCTGTTTAACATGCAATAGACATTGTATAGTTGAGGACGATGTCAAAAGCTCAAATATACAAATTAAGCTATCCACTAACGTGCTAGCCTAATTTATGTTTGCTTTATATAGTTTCAGAAGTGGTTAACAAACCATGAATTAATCCGTAAGTAGATTATTCCTTCCCCTTTGGAGGATAGCACATCAACATAGAAAGCACGTATTTACATTCTTATTACGGTCACAGTAAGGCCTTTTAATATACAACTCTTTAAGTTCTGATTTGCGCTATGTTGTGCATAAAATAGACACTACTTCATAAATTAGCAATATTTAACGTATCTTTGAAAAAACTAGTTTAAAATTGTAAAAGAATTATCTATTTCAGGAACAAATGTGATATTTATAGCAGTTAATGTTGATATATGCAGTTAAGACGTACATTGAAGAATGTTTCTCTGGTGTGCCAGTCAAGTCTGCTTCACAGAAGTTCGCGTTTCACTTTCCTTTCAAAATAAATTGAAATTTCTCTTTTACCGAACATTTTAATTTGCCAACCTTTTCATTTTCCTCTGTGGAATTTTCCAGTAACATAATTCTGAACAGTCTGGATACTGCTACACATGTCTAACATAGCTATGTATTCCATTTTGACTCGATCAATTTACAAGTCAACCTCATATATTTTATATCTTATTTGTTTCGATCTTATTTGGACTGAGGTCATGCTGGGGCACCTCTTTGAAGGCTTTTGGTCGAGAAATCGACCCCAGTACAAATTTTCAAGTCTGGTACTCATTCTGTCGGTCTCTTTTGCCGAAATGCTCAGGTACGGAGAAGTGAACAAACGAAAACTGGTTGTCAAGCGATGTAGGTGGGGAGACAAGCACAGAGATACGTACACTTACATTTATACAAATAAACACACACACATATATACAAATAAACACACACACACACACATAGATGTACGCCCAGATTCCACATACATAGATGTACGTTCAGCTTCCACACGATTTCCGTCTACCGAATTCGCCAATAAGGCATTGGTCATCTCATCTTGTGGCTATGGTAAAAGACAACCAAGGTGCATTGCTGTGGAACCGAATCCGAAATCCCGTGATTTCAAAGCTATCTTCCTAACCATTCAGCCATGTTTGCAGTTATATTGAAAGAATTAACTTAGGCAGCGTTAAATGTTACAATTCTGTACGCCGTAAATCGTATTCAAAGAAATATCAAGCGCACAAACTCGAATCAGACGGCGTATCTCTTATTGCAAGAAATAATCAGTCCAATTACTAATTCATTCTCCGAAGACAGCGAGTTGGCAGAATCGTTAGCACGCCGGGGGAAAATGCTTAGCAGCATTTCTTCAGACTTTACATTCTGAGTTCAAATGCTTCCGAGGTCAACTTTGCCTTTTATCTTCTCGGGTCGATTAAATGAGTACCAGTCGAACACTCGTGTCGACATAATCGACTTTCTCTGTCCACAGAAATTGCTGGCTTTGAGCCAAAATATGAAGCCAATATTGTGTTCTACCATAAGCACAAAGACTGAAATTTGGTGAAGGGAATTAGTCAATTACATTGACCCCAGTGCTTATAAAGTACTTATTTTATTTTATTGACCCTCAAAATGATGAAAGGCAAAGTCGAGCTCGACGGAATTTGAACTCAGAACGTGATGAATCAGAAGAAATAATGTTAGGCTTTATCTTCAATACGCTAACGATTCTGCCAGCTCACCGCTTTACTCCTATTATGAATATTGTGTGCGCGCACTCACACACACACACACACACACACACATCCACAGACACCCACATATAATGGAGGTTTACCAAGTCGACCTGCTCTCTCCACTTTTAATCGACTGCTGTGAGTCTACAACTGCAGAGCATAACAAAAATATACATAATCTAAGAACTAAATCACACAAAACTTTGATTATTATTGATTTCAATCCAGTGTGTGAAGTCTATACTGAAGCGAGCGAGAAATATCAACATTTAATTGACTGGAATTTCCTTAAAATGTCATTTGAAAGAGTGGCAATTTGATCAAACGGAACTGTTCGCTAACTAATTAGATTTAGTAACAATGTAGATAAGAGACATTTAAACTTCGAATAAGACATCAGCATGTAGCGTAGAGTATATTCAACAACCCGGAAAAAAGGGAGACAAAGCTAATAATATAATTCAAATTTTCAAAAAAATAAATCTGCTAATTATCTATTCAAAGCCCAGTTTCACGCTCTTTTAATAAAATCTAGTTTGAATCTGATTTACCTTAAGCTGGCTGAGTTCCAAATTTCGTTACGTTGTCATTACTTGTCGCAGAGTACTTAGTCAAATACAGTAATCTGTTAACATTTAATTATAAAAGGGCTATACTGAAACTTGAGAAAGATAACTGATAAAATATTTCATTACTAGGACGGCGAGCTGGCAGAATCGTTAGCACGCTGGGCAAAATTGCTTAGCGGTATTTTGTTTGCCGCTACGTTCTAAGTTCAAATTCCGTCAAGGTCGATTTTGCCTTTCATTCTTTCGGGGTTTATTAAATAAGTACCAGTTACGCACTGGGATCGATGTAATCGACTTAATCCCTTTGTCTGTCTTTGTTTGTCCCCTCTATGTTTAGCGCCATGTGGGCAATAAATAAATATTTCATTAGTTTGATTGGGGAAAAGTGATAGAAAAATGGCTGAGTTGCATATAGCTATCTTTTATAATTTACTTGTTTTAGTCACTGGACTGCGGCCATGCTGGAGTTCCACTCTGAAGGGTTTAGTCGAATAAATCTACCCCGGGAATCCTTTTTTTTTTCTTTTGGAGTCTGGCACTTATTCTATCGTTCTCGTACACTGAATTGCTATGTTGCAGGAACATAAGCAAACCAATACCGGTTGCCAAGCTGTGGAGGTGCACAGGCATAAAAACACACACATACGTGCATACATGCATACACACACACATTTATATATACATATATATGCATACCCACACACACACACACACACACACACAGAGTCACATATAATATATCTTTGTGTCTGTATTTGTCCCCCACCATCGCTTGACAACCGATATTGGTGTGTTGATGTTACTGTAACTAAGTGGTGCGGCAAAAAAGACCGATAAAATAAGTACTAGGCTTACAACGAATAAGACCTGGCGTTGAATTCTTCGATTAAAAAGACCATTTAAGGCGGTGCTCTAGCATGGCCGCAGTCAAATGATTGAAACAAGTAAAAGAATAACAGAATAAAAGAATATATAAATACACACACATACATACATATAGATATATACTTACACACATATTTATATCTATATCTATCTATCTATTTCTCTCTCTCTCTCTCTCTCTCTATATATATATATATATGTACGTATACAATGGGCTTCCGCACAGTTTCCGACTGTCAAATATACGCACAAGACATTAGAGCTATTGTAGAAGGCACTTGCCCAATGTGCCATGAGTTTTCGCATGAGGCATGTTTCTTCTTCATTTCTTGGTTGAGGTACGCTAGTCCAATGGTTCTGAGGTTACATAAGACTTCATTGGCTACGTGAATATTTTTTGAGGGCTTCGCTCCAGACCGGGAAGATAATTTTCTTTCTCTTTAGATTAGAACACTTGATTTTTATTTATCTTTTATTTTTACGTATTCATGTATTTCAACTATTTAACATTCGCCAACTGGTGCCATAAGTAATTCAATGTGTGTCACGACGGATCTTTTTCTCGTTTGAGCCACAGCGTCTCAATATCATTTCCATAGAAGACACCGATTGAGACATGTATGTATGTTTCTTATTTCTTTATTGCCCACAAGGGGCTAAACATAAACGGGACAAACAAGGACAGTCAAAGGGATTAGGCCGATTACATCGACCCCAGTGCGTAACTGGTACTTAATTTATCGACCCCGAAAGGATGAACGGCAAAGTCGACCTCGGCGGAATTTGAACACAGAACGTAAAAACAGACGAAATACTTCTAAACGTTTTGCCCAGCGTGCTAACGTTTCTGCCAGCTCGCCGCCTGCATTTATGTTTCTATCTATGTATGTTTTATCTACCTACTTGGAGTTTTAGAGAGATTACTTTCCCCGACAATTCATCACATCGGGAAAAAAATCATCCAGATTTTTCTTTTACATGTTTAACTCACCTTTAATATCCGAAGTTCTTTTTGAACTGGCACTTTGAATATTTTACCAATAATTCTCTAGTATATCTTCTGGTTATTTGCCCGGATATTTTTTTTACAACGACAAATATCTTATCGAAAATATCAGATTTGTTCGTCAAATATATCAATAAGCTTACGAGTGATATTTTGGGCCGCAAAATATGATAGTTTTGAGGCAAATTATATGGAATGTGTTACTAGTTATCCACTCAGTTTCCCCACACCTGAAAGCCCTGCCATCATATTTCTTTGAAGTGTTCTTAACATCTAGCGCTAATATTTAAAAAAAAAAACAAAAAAAAACTTAGGAAACAGATTATCATGAATTATTTTAAGTATTGATTATCAACAGAGCCCCAGCCTCGATTTTTGTAACAAAAATGGCTGGGAAATTTGCATTAACTGTAACCTAAGACGGATAAACTAAGAAGTCTTTACAGATATACCAGTTAGCACTGACATACAGGAGTTGGGCAAAATAATGGAAACACCTAGCATAATAGCATCATAATTTTGAAATGTCTATAAAACCGCCAAAAACTTGTTTATGTTTATGTTTTTTTTATTTATTATTTGTGTTGCTTAATATGTTTTGCTAAAATTGCTCTTTCTTTTCAGATATCATCAGAGAAAGGTAATTAAAACTCATTAAAATGACAGATCTATTGAACTTTCAAAGAAGTCAAATTGTTGGTGCTCGTATGGCAGGTGCTAGTGTAGCAAAAACAGCCGAAACTTTTGGTGTATCAAGAAGTACTGTCTCGAAAGTAATGACAGCCTTTGAGAAAGAGGGAAAAACCTCCTCGTCGAAGCAAAACTTCGGAAGAAAGCCTAAACTTTCAGATAGAGACCCTCTTACGCGAATTGTTAGGAAGCATAACAAAAGTACAGCTCCCAAAATTACTACAGAGCTTAATGACCACCTCGAGAAACCCAGTTTCCACGAAACTGTTCACTAGGAGTTGCACATAGCCGGATTTCACGGGAGGGCTGCGATCAGAAAACCACTACTTTCAAAAACAAACGTTGCAAAGCGTTTAGAGTGGATTAAAAACCTACAGATTTGGTCCCTAGAGCAGTGGAAGAATGTTATTTTCTCAGACAAGTCATCCTTTACCTTATTTCCGACAACCGGTCGAGTATAAGTGTGGAAACAGCCAAATGAAGCATTTGACCCAGACTGCATTCTTCTAATTGTTAAACATGGAGGAGGATCTGTGATGATCTGGTGGGGGGGCAATATCTTAGAAATCTGCTGGCCCAATGGTTTCCCTTCATGACAGAATTAATAGTCAAGACTACTTAAACATTTTATCTGATCAAATTCATCCTATGGTTGCAGAACTGTTTTCAGAGGGAAACGCAATCTTTCAGGATGATAATGCACCAATTCGTACAGCTAAAGTTGTTACTGAATGGCACGAGGAACATTCTAGTGAAGTTAAACATCTTATCTGGCCACTACAGTCCCCAGATCTCAATATTATTGAACATTTATGGCGCATTTTAGAAAAACAAGTCAGTATCCTCCACCACATCATCTACAGTTTTAGCTGAAGAATGGACAAAAATTCCTTTGGAAGCAATTCAAACTTTGTACGAGTCCATATTAAAATAAATCTCTTTGAAATACGGACGAATGCATATTAAAATTAATTTCTTTGAAATTTTAAAGTGTTTCCATTATTTTGTCCAACCCCTGTAATTAATGCGATTTAATGAACGATAGACTTAACCGTTTTCTTTATTGTGTTTGTAGGCGCAAATAGCATTGATGATAAAATATTTTTAATATAAAGCGCACAAATTTAATAATTTTCCTTTTGCAGCTATAAAATTTCTTCAGTCTCCCCGCTCCCCCAAAATAAAACGGGCAAAAATTATTGGTACAAAGCACAGATCACTAGCGTTTAGAGAGAAAATGGATTGATATATGACGATAATGAGTTACCACAGACGCTGTATTTAGAAAATCACACTGTTGTAGGTGCGATGCTAGGCGTATGCCGAAATTCGCAATCAATAACATGTACAAGTTCATTTAAGTTTTTGTTGATTGATGAAATAGCGTCTCTTCTCGGATTTGTGATCGGGATGGAACACAGTACCAAATGTTTGACACACAATGAAATGCTTAACTAAGTCAAATGTTAACATTAACTGAAGTCTTTATCAGATATTGATTATGAAAATAGTAATGGTAGATCAGCAAAACGGGATGCAGGATGGGATGTGTAGAAGAATGTAAATTTAAGTAAGTAATATTTTCTGCTTAGTGAGTGTGTATTTATGTGTCCGGAGTGTATATTATCTTAGTCTTGCAGAAATAACCATTCATGTTATGGTTCATTTGTTGCCTGCAGATCAAAGTACGGTAAACTCCGTAGACACTTACAGATGAAAGAAACTATAAAGATTGTTTGTATAGTTCAAACACAAACATATGACACTTATATTTTGCCCTTATCACCATTGGAATACCAGAAATAAGCATAATAGATATCCTTAATGCAATCTGTAATGTGCATTTGGTAGTTTAAGAAATAAGATACATCACGAATGTCGCAGAGTTTGTCAATATAATTCTAGCACGTACTTGTAGTGATTTCAGAAGCAAGAAAATTGCTATTAATGCTTAACGTTATTTGAAAATAATCTCAAATAATGAGACACTCTTAAATAGATTTAGCCAACCAGAAGACAGTGTAATTAAATCTCCTCTGTTATTATAGAATTTATCAGGAGTTTTATATTATTTTATATATGCTTCACAAATAAGAAAGCTTTCGATAAAAATAATTCAGAAAAAAATATTGGCCATATTGGAAAATGAAGCTACGATGCACGATCAAGTGATTGGAATGAGTAAGGGTCTCTAAATAATTATCTTGAATTATTTTCTTCTTTATTGAACAATGTAATTAAGTCAAAACCTAATTCAAGAACTTATAACAATGAATCGTGGTTATTCAAAACGAACGCAAGAGTATAGAACTGACAATATTCAAATACTTTATTGACAGCATGATTAAAGGGGGGGGGGGACTGACAGCGGCATTGATTAAAATTAAAATATGGTGATGGCTGAACAAAAATATTTTTTCAACGATCCAGATTTGATTTCATCCATAATATCTGGTTAAGGATATCTAGAATTTCCCTAATAATTTGTCTAGCATTTCGTTGCAGTTTAGCAACATATTTTAGAATAAAATTTAGAACATATCGTAGAACAAATATGACGTAAGAGGTTCCAACCACGACCATTTCGAATATTTTTTCAGATAAAGGATTATCTAAGACAACATAATTAATTGTATGATTTCTTTTTTTAAGACAGTAGGGTGCGATTTGAAGGACATTATTTGGCTTGTAATTCTTGCCGATTTGGGCTGCCTCGTACAACTTCTCCTCGACTTACGACCTATGCGACTTACGACCACAAAAAATAAGGAAATGAATAAATAAATTTTAAAAATCTATTTTCGGACGTTGGGCAGTTGCACGTACGATAACTATGGCAACACTGACCTTCCTCAGACCCAGACATGCACTGCCTGCCACTATCTCTCACTCAGTCGCTTTCAAGCATTACTCACGTTTGAATGAAAATAGTGTTGAAAAATATTAATCCGACATACGACCAGATCAACTTACGACCTGTCAGTCGGAACGGAACTCGTTCGTAAGTGGAGAAGAGGGTGAATACTTTCCACTATTGGTTCAATACCATTTTCTGTAAGAGAAGCAGAATTAGATTAAAATCTGTGTATCAAACTTAATGTAAATACATAATGTAAAGGCAAATTTGTTGTGGTATTCGTCCGGAGACAATATCTCTTATGGACGTGCAGTGTTTAAAAACATAATATATATTGGAGTCAGACGAATATCGACCGGCAGTTGCGGTGAGAATGCTTGATGCGCATTTTTCCTTCGTTGAGTTTTGTCAGTAGGATGTACTCATTGCTAACCGTATGCTAGAAAAGAAAATCCATCGCTGAGAGTATTTCAATTCTAATACTGTTTTCCTTTGCATATTATCGATCTTTATTCAGTCCTGCGGCTAATTGCAACACTTGTGATTGTTCAACCATCGTTTTCCTACTCGTATATCAGAAGCAACGGACTTTGTCTTAGCATGCGGTTGGTAGTGAATAAATGTTACCGAGCAATAATATTATCAACCATATAGAGGTCATTATAGAATAAATACGCACAAAAGTTTCACGATAGCGTGATAATATATATGAACAAAAAAATTTCAGCAAAGCTGCGCGATAGTGGTGTCAGACGTGGCATACAGATAACTTGTTTGACATTGCGTTTTTATTCTTCTCTTCCGGTTTACGAATCCAGCGTGCACATGCGCATTGCGTGTTCATTCTTCTCTTTCCAGTTCCTACTCAAAACTGTTTACAGATCACAACCATCTCACGAACCGGCGGTCGTGAGGAGCGCTTCACGTTCCGATGGTTGTGAAAAAAAAAAAGGGTTATGCAGAGCGTATGGAGCAGATAAGGTCAGAAATCCCCATCATCCTAGAGATAGACCAATTTGCTCAACATTTTAGGGATGTCATTGCATCGAAATCTACGCTGGTTTGGGTATGTCCAAGCAACGGAGAAAAAAAATCTGGTAACCAAAATAAATACATTTTATTCAAAGCTGGCAACTGTATGATAAACCAGAATACACGGTAACTTAGATATGTGACAGTCGTTAAACGTAACATGAGAAGATTAAACATTAATACTCACAGCTGGACCACAACAGTTTTAGCAGAATCAGTGGAGGAGAGATACGCACATCCGGTAATATGACTCGTGGTTATACTTACGGACTGTTGACATCGACTATCAGTGGATAGCGAATGATAAAGATGATGATGTTGATGATGTGATAATGATAATGATACTGATGATGATGATGATGATGATGACCGTATGTATATATGTATGTATGTATGCATGTATGTATGCATGTGTGTATGTATGCATGTGTGTGTATGTATGTATGTGTGTATGTATGTATGTGTGTATGTATGTTTGTATGTATGTATGAATGTATGTATGTATCTCTCTCTCTCTCTCTCTCTCTATATATATATAT
>NC_068985.1:15954133-15955375 GCF_001194135.2 Octopus bimaculoides
TATATATATATATATATATATATATTCCACATATTAAAGGGCAGATGGGGCTCCTTTACCGTGGTGGAGGCATCCCATCTAGGAAAGGGAAGCTGATATAAAACCAGATCTTTTGTTACTGAGGGTCTCCTCAATAGGGCTGTACTATCAGCAAGCTAAGGCTCATACGGTATAACTAGGCTCTTTAGCTGTTTATAGTGGCTTGTCCAGGAGATGGAAACCTCTGACGGAAAAGCCTGAGATGTGTTGTTCTTGGTACTGTGGCACATATGTGCACTATATTCTTGCTATCATCACCTCCGAAAGTGTTGCTGGTTCTACACAAGTCTTCAACACTCAAATCAAATCATACGTGTGGGCATTCTGACAACTTACGTTTATTCATTCAATATGGCACAGTTTCAACATGCAAAAATCGAAAAGTTCTCTGGTGAGAAAGTGAAAGCGGTAGGGACAAGTAAAGGATATTACTGGAAGTCTCTTGCTGGATCTCTACGCAGTTGGTGACCATTGGGTGATGGCCGTTCCAGCACAGAACTTGTGAGTAACTGTGCTGTCCGAATCCTCCACTGGTGACAAAGCAGATCTATTTAGACACAGCACTGCTTTCCCCAACAGAGGGAGGGATGAGAAAAGGGGCCCCAAACATTACTTACCTTAAACTTGGCAGCCCACTGCAGCTGTCTGGTTATTCAGTAACGCAGTCGAAACATGAAGACGTCTAAGAATATTAACTTTGATCCTTGGAAAGTGCGCATACTCCAAGACAGTCACTCAGCACCAGAACGAAAAACAGCACTGGTTGCCCTGAAACAAAAGAAACTCAACATTGACATAGCTGCACTCAGTGAATCTCGCCTTGCAGGATCGTCATAGTTAAAAGAAAGTAAAGGTGGATACATATTTTTCGAGTGTGGAAGAAATGAAGACGAACCACGCCACTCTGGTGTTGGATTTGCCGTCAAAACAGAAATAGTTAGATCCCGCCTTTCTCTACTCAAAGGTATTTCTGATCACATCATGACACTAACGTTGGAATTTGATCACTTCTGCTACGCTTGTCAGTTGCTCTGCCCCAACCATGCTATAAATACACACACACACACACACACACACACACACACACATATATATATTCTTTTTTTTGTTTCAGTCTTTTGACTGCCGCCATGCTGGAACACCGCCTTAAGTAGAACAAATCGACCCAGGTCTTATTCTTTGTAAGCCTAGTACTAATTCTAT
>NC_068985.1:15955525-15959583 GCF_001194135.2 Octopus bimaculoides
CACACACACACACACACACACACACACACACATATGTATATATATGTATATATATGTATATATATATGTATATATATATATGTATTTATGTGTGTATGTATATATATATATATATATATATATATATATATATGATATAATATGACAGGATATAATATAATATAATATGATATTAAGCGAGTTAGTAATTGCAGATTTCTCATTAGTTCGGCAAATTTCCTTTTCACTAATTTTTAATGTTAAGTTAATGAAAGCGAGCGGCCTAGTAGTTAGGGTGTTACATTCACGCCCACAAGATCACGGTTTCGATTCCTGGCGCTGTGTTTTTGAGCAAAACACTTCATTTCACGCACGCTGTTCCAGCCCACTCCGCAGTAATTGAGTAACCCTTGACGTAAAAGCGATCTCGCTCACTTTTATGCCAAGGAAATTGAGTAACTGGTTTTATGAGTCCAATAAATCAAGACACTTCCTACGTGTTATTAAAGTTAAATAACGATATGCCAAACAACTGATTTCCAATACTGTGCACACTTTTTTCCTCTGTCTCAGATTGTCTTGTCTCTTACATTTACATGTCTCTTTACTTGTCTCTTACATTTACAAGTATTGACAAGACTATTCCACACCCAACCCATTATATTATGCGTCATTATGGCGTCCCCATCAATGTAACTTGCTATATTTTGATAATACATACATTCATGTAATCGTACTTAGATAAATGTATATTTATATACATGCACATACATATATATATATATATATATATATATATATATATTTGTGACGATCGCGTCTGGCTTTCTTTTCTAACGTCACTTAAGTAGTGCTGACGAAAAAATAAAACGAAAGAAACTGTGATTCTTTTTTTTTTTTTTCACATGATATACGGTGTTAAGGACGTGAAAAGATATCTTACTCTGCTCATACATACATACATATATACATACATACAAACATAGATACATAATACACGTATATATATATATATATATATATATATATATATATATATGTATGTATGTACGTATGTATGTGTGTGCGTGTGTGTAGTTACAGTAAAAACTCTGAATTAATGGTGTAATACCAAACTTGTCACGTTTGAAAATAATGAGAAATGAGACATCAACAATACTTTTATATTGTGTATGGATATATACAGGCATGGGTGCCTGCCGGCGTGCATATGCTTATGTGGGTGTTTATGTGTGTGTGTGTATGGTGTTATAAACGTTAATATACTCACCCACTCTGTTGACGAGTTACAGTTCTGACATATGGATTCTTAGACGAGTACACATACACACACACACACACACACACACACACATACATACATACATACATACATATACATATATATATACATACATGCATCTACGTGTATAATCGATAGGAAACATCTTTAGAGATATATGTAATAACATTTTGATTCAACGCATTACTTGAAGTTTCGTGGGTGTAAATTCTTTTGAGTCGTTTGATATTTTGGAAGACATGCGACGAAAAAAAGCATGGCGTTTAAAATGAATCTACATAGGCACCTCCATCTGACAACTTCTTTTCAATCGGTAATGCTGACAGGCAATCGTCAATAGATGTTTATTATTTGTAGTACTACGTGGCGGAACAGACAGCCTAGTGGTGTCACCAGATTACCCGTGCAGAAATTGATAGGTCGACAGAAGTAGAGAGAAATCTATGCATGTTGTTGCTGAACCACATGATAAGGATAAGTGACAGCAGTGTTTGGTTGGATGTTAGTGTGTTTTGTGAGGCTGTATTTATAGATGGTTGACAACGGTAGGCAGTGCTGGTGGTTGATGGCAGGGAAATCTCACTGTGAAAAGGCAGACGTTGTATATTATGCATTTACATATGAGGTGGTCTTTCTGGAATATTCGTTGCCATCGATTATCCTTGATGGAACCTTTCTTTACTCATCACTCTTCTTTATATCATAATTGCAAACTCTGCTGCCGTGAATGCATATATTAAATAACCTGCAGTGTCTATCAACAAGAAAACTTATCATAAAATCACGTCATGTTAGTTAACTTCGAACGATGAACAGATGATGCCTCTAACTGGCCTATACAAAAATGTAGGGTTGAAAACACCTGCTTGTTCCTCATGAGATTCCCCCAACTTTCACTGATCACTAGTACTGCCTATGGCAGCTGACCATTACTAACACCAATTATCAAATGACGGCAAGCAACTTACTGACGTTTAACCTGATACTTCAAGACCTCTAAACTCCAACACGAAACAGTTGTAACAGGAATTACACAACCAGCTGCTATTGCTAACATGCCGACTTTCAAACAAGCTCGATTAGTTGGCGCCATCTGATTATCCGCTCGATTACATGGACCAACAAACAAGAATCGATGGTGACGCTGAGCGGTCAACCATCAAAGTTTGGCGACCTCAACTTTGAAGTATATATGTTCGTGTTTCCAAACTATCTAACGAGTTTCTCCAGTTGTCTCACACTACTTGAAGTTTCTCCAACGAAACTTCATGTAGTGTGAGACAAAGTCAAAGATTAAAGCATACAGACATATATATATAATGTACATTAATAAGCACACACACTCAAGCACACATGCAAAAAAAAAACAAAGATACACAGCTTCCATCTACCAAATCCATTTACCGTCGTCACCTCAGGGCTAGGGAAGAGGACACATGTCCATGATGTCACGCAGTGTGATTGGTAAATCTTTTTCACAAGACGAAGTTGGTGCGTAAGATATATAAGATATATATATATATATAAGTTAAAAATAATGGTCATTACATGTAATTTCTTCATTAGAGCAACTTTGGCTTATAGCTGAGTCCAGTAGTCATTTGCCAATTTTGAGAGTAAGATATTATGGTCAACTCTGTCGAACGCTTTACTGAAGTCAAGATATATGACAGCAAATGTTGGAATCCGTGGAAAATTTCTACACTGGATGGAGTATTTTCTGTAGAACAGAGCACATATTGCGATTGGTGGAGTCCACCAAACCTAGAAAAAGTCACCAGTGGTGTACTTCAGGGGACTGTCTTGGGCACGCTCCTCTTTATAGTTTATAGAAACGACCTCTCCAGCGTCATAAAACACTGCAAAGTAAAAATATTCGTTAATTACTTTTAAGCTCCAGAAAAGAGTCAATGAAGAAGAAGACCGAACTAAACTCCAATCGGATCTACATGCTGTGAGTCAATGGACAGACAAAAACAAAATGCAACTAAAAGAGGGAAAATTTGAGCTGATGCATTTTGGAAGAAAGACTATGCTAAAACAACTATACTCCGTTCCTTCAGGGAGACGCTCATAGCATCTAATAATATCAGAGACCTGAGAGTAATTGTTGATAACAAACTCAGCTGGAGTGCCCATATCAACAATAAGGTCGATATAGCCCGTAGGATGAACTCCTGGATCCTAAGAACCTTCCGGTCCAGAGGTGTCATCATTCCTCTTTTCTCCTCCTTTGTACGGCAACACTTCGAATACTGCTACCACTGTGGTCTCCCCATACGAAACAAAACATCTCGAAAATCGAATCACCCCAGAGGTCATTCACTAAAAGAATTAAGGGCATGACTGACCTTGATTATTGGGACTGCCGTAAAGCATTGAAACTCTATTCTCTCCAGCGGTACATCATTTGCACGATGTGGAAAATATACCACCAGCATCACCCAAACGACCTCAGCATTAGCTTCAAAATTCAATCAAGGCGAGGACCACCGGCCATACGTCACTTACCCGATTCAGGATCACAGCATATAAACACACTACAACACAATTTCTTTTCCTCAACGGGCCCTGCCCTATTTAGCATTGTCCCGAGAAAGATCAAAGAGGAAAATGATCCCATTACCTTCAAACGAAATCTGGACAAATTTCTTCAAGGAATACCAGATAAGCCAGTTACACCTGGATATAACTCACTCAATAAAAACTCCCTACTCGAATGGAACGTGATACCACAAAACTTGACTTAAAAAGGATTTAGCTAATCCTATCCGTTGGTACTATTAAGTTAGACATG
>NC_068985.1:15960143-15963029 GCF_001194135.2 Octopus bimaculoides
TATATATATATATATATACATATATATACATATATATGTGTGTGTGTGTGTGTGTGTGTGTGTATTTGTCTTAGATTTTATGATGATATTTCCGTTGTAGTTCTAGGACGTAGATTGTTTATTGTTATTTGCAGATTCGTTATCCACCCGGATTACTTATGCTGATTTATTTAATTTGCGCATGCACTGCTTGCATCTCCTAGGTTGTTTCCAGTGCGATAGTAACCGTGTGCAAGCAGCGACTGATAGTGCAAAGCATGTAATCACGTTTGTTTACAGTCTCCAGCGATATCATGAATAATACGGATACATGCATGGATGGATGGACGGATGGATGTTTGTATGTAAATATGTCTATGTATGTATGTATGTACGTATGTAGGCATGCATGTATGAATACACGTAGATATGCATGTATCGCTGTATGTATGACTGCATGCATTATGTATATATATGTGTGTCTATGGATGTATGTGCACATGTGAGTATGTAATTATATATGTATTTATGTATGTATGTATGTGTTGTTTCTTTACTACCCGCAAGGGGCTACATACAGAGGAGGCAAACAAGGACAGACAAACGGATTAAGTCGATTATATCGATCTCAGTATTCTACTGGTACTTATTTAATCGACCTCGAAAGGATGAAATGCAAAATCGACCTCGGCGGAATTTGAACTCAGAACGTAGTGGCAGATGAAATACCGCTAAGCATTTCGCCCGGCGTGCTAACGTTTCTGCCAGCTCGCCGCCTTACATGTATGTATGTATGTATGTATGTATGTATGTATGTATGTATGTATGTATGTATGTATTTGTGTATGTATGTGCGTATATATATATGTATGTATGTATGCACGTAATGTTTAGCCGATGTACGTATGCATGCATGCATGTATGTATACTTGTATGCGTGGATGTATGTATGTATGTATATATGTATGTATGTATGTATGTATGTGTGTGAATGTATGCCTATGTACATAATGTATATATGTACATCAGCATATATGTATTTATTTATGTATTCGCATATGTATGTACATAAGTACTCAAGTATGTATGTATGTATGTATGTATGTATGTATGTATGTATGTATGTATGTATGTATGCGTGTTTATGCATATAGGTGTTTGAATGGACATAAATATGATGTATTCATGGATGGCCGTGTGTGCCTGTGCGTATGTCATTATGTATGCATGTATGCCTGTACAGCAGTATGTACATGACTGCCTGCACGTATGTATGCATATGTGTACATAAGTAAGCATTTATGTACATATTTATGTGTTTTTATATGTGTGTATGTGTGCGTGCGTGCCTGTGCGCGCGTGTGTGTTGCGTGTATGCGCGCGCGTGTAGGATGACAGTATCTATATCAGTACTCGGTTGCTATATTCTCAGCGAATAAACTTTGCGTCTAATTTCCTCGTCGAATTAGCACAGCAGTATTGATAATTGCTCTCACTAATGCTCATTAATTACTTGTAGTGGTTACACGCAGAAATTAATAGATTTAGAATGATTATATTGGATAATTTAAGTAATGAAAATTATAATCAGATCATAATGTGCTGAAAATCGTTTAATTTACATATTTGGATTAAAAGATGTCTTCGACGATCATCTGTTGCAAATCTACGAACAGCATTATTTGTTCTGCATTAAGTATTATACCACTACTATAGCTTTTCTCTCCTTTACTATAATACTCTTGTTTTGAACCACTTTCCTCTCTGTCTCTGTCTCTGTCTCTCTCTCTCTCTCTCTCTCTCTCTCTCTCTCTCTCTCTCCTTATTGCTTCACTATATTTTGGCCATTCTACAAACTCCTCTATCTAAGTTTTCTACATTACAGTAAGCATAACCTACAATGACCATTACAATAACCATACACGCCTCTACGATAATACTAGAATTTCTTTCACACTGTACTTTTCAAGAGAGTACGAGAGAACCCTCTACTACAGCAGTACTGAAATCTTCTCTATTCTTTTATTCGAGCAAAGCACTATAATCCCCTTCACCATCAATTACACGTTCGACCTCTCATGTATCCATTCTACTCTACATAAATATTACACCCCTTTCTATCTTTTTTACACTACGTAACCATTACATTCCCTTTTATCTGTTTACACTACCACAATAATGCAATTTCATCTGTTCCTCTACTGCATTACACTATTATGATATTACAAACCCCTCTTGTTGTTCAGCTCTGTTCTAATATAGCAATAACATTCTTTAGGCTGTTCTATATTACTTTACTACAATACTATAATTCCTTTCATTGTTCTTCTTTAAAACAGTACTATGTTTCCCTCTGGTTATTTTACAGGGTGTACACAAAGACTGGGTACATGGAGTAAATAAAATCATAACATAAACAATCAAATATAAGAAATGATAATTTCTTAAAGTATGTGTTAATCCCCATGTGGGTACATGGAGTAAATAAAATCATAACATAAAAAATTAACTATAAGAAATAATAATTTCTTAAAGTATGTCTTAATCCCCATGTACCCAGACTTTGTGGACACCCTGTATATTACACTCTACAACCTCCACTAGCTGTTTAATAATATCCTACGGTTGTACTACGATGCTACCTAATGTACAACACACACTACAATACTCCAAACCTGGCTACTCTACTCTTAGACACTATTGCACTTCCCTCAAACTCTTGAGGGAATGTTTTACTGTCTTAAGAGACAGTATGACTGGCTAGCTGGGGTGGGAGGGAAGAAGAGTTAAAAAGGATTTTTTAATTTTATTTTTGGTTGGTCTGTGACAATCTGTCATGGTTCACTGTTTTTTGGGACTGGTTTTGTGCACATCTCTATGTGTGTGTGTATATATGTGTGTTTGTGT
>NC_068985.1:15964242-15974053 GCF_001194135.2 Octopus bimaculoides
ATATATATATATATATATATATATATATATATATATATATATATGTGTGTGTGTGTGTGTGTGTGTGTGTGTGTGTGTGTGTGTATACATACATGTATGAGTGTGTAAATTTTACACTTGCAATCTTCTTGTTCAGTCTATGATAAACAGTAATAATTTCAGTTTTAAGATACTTTCATAAAAATCTAAATTTTATAATTATGACTTCGCGGCTCTCAGGTTTTCCCAATTTTCAGCGCATAACTAAGCCATATTCCCCTCTATCTTTAAAACTATTCACTTCTTTCTCACTTCTAGTTTGACATTAGAATATTGCATGCATGTCTTCGTGTTTCTATTTTCGTTACAACATTATTTTCGTGCTGTTGTTGTTTATTTATTCTACAATGTTGTTCATGTCACTGTTAATTTATCATAGGTGATATTTTTTGTTAGCATCCAATAATTATCTTTTCGTTATTAAATATTGTTGTTTATGTTCGCCTTGTCTTTTAGTGTTTTCGGCTGTCATTTACGATGCGAGGATTTCATTCCAGCCGGTCAGGCGCAACTAATTCTATCCTACTGCTTAGAATATTTTGTCATTGTCCATTGTCGAACATAGAACGGAGTGATTACAGGGCAGTATAGATACAATTTATAGCAGAGCAGGCGACCTCATCGGGTCTCTATCATAAAATTAAACAATAGGGGTTATTTAGTTAATTAATGATGTCAGTGATAATAATAATTGTTTCAGATTTTGGCAAATTAAGGCCAGCAAATCACATGTGCAGATTAATCGATTTCATTGAAATCAGTGAATGACTGGTACTTTGTACTATCGACTCCGAAAGGCTGAAAAGCCACGCTGATTTCGGTGGTATTAGCAGTCAGAACGTAAAGAGTCGAAAGGAAATTATACCAAAAAATTTGTTTGCGCGCTAACGATTCTGCGAATATTAAAAATAATCTACTCTACTATAAGCATAATGCCCGGTATTTTAGGAGCGGGAGCTATTCGATTGCATCGACCTCCCAGTGCTCAACTAGCACTATTTCATCGATCCCGACAGGAAGAAAACAAAGTCGATCGCTGCGGAATTTGAACTCAGAACATAAAGACAGACGAAATACTGTTGTGCTAACAATTCTGCTAAAAGCTTTCACTCATGCTGAAACATCTATCCTTCACTCGCCCTAGGACGTTGGGTGTGTCTCGGCAAGTAATTGTAACAAATATGCAGATTAAAAGTAAATAACAAGCTTATAATAATTCTGCTTGTCGTTGCGTTACTTAGCCCGTCGGTAACGCTTTCACGTGATTAGAGAAAAAGAGGGAGAAAGAAAAGAGGGAGAGAGAAGCGTCCATGACGTGAGGTAGAAGGAATGCAATTGTAATGTTTTCATGTGATTAGTTGAAGCGAAAGAGAGGAGAAACAAAGGTGAAGAGTGAGACAGAAAGAGGGAAAAAGAAAAAGGGAGAGAGAAGCGTTCATGAGGTAATATTTATTACGTGGTTTAAAGCATTAGTTAAAAGTAGAGGAGGAGAGTTAAAAATATAATTTTAGCAGAGTGGTGATGTTCTGACGGTGACGTTAAAGAAAGGCAGAGAGGGGGGAGAGAAAGAGGAGGAGAGAGAAAAAGAGGAGGGAGAGAGAGAGGAGAGAAAGAGAGAAAGAGGAGGAGAGATGGTGATGATGATGGTGGCGGTGGTGGAAACGGAGGTGATGGTGGTGATGGAGGTGGTGGTTGGATAGGGAAAAGTGTATTTTTTTAAAAATTGAGTTTCTCTCTTAGGAACTGCAAAAATTATCAGATGGGTTCTAAGCTCTTCAAAGACTGCTGAGAACTTGTGGATACTTAAGGTTACGGGTAGTAACCCGCTACCCACATAAATCCTACCAAGAATAAGACTAAATATGAGCCAGACCAAAATAATAATAATCCTTTCCACTGTTGGTGCAAGGCCTGAAATTTTGGTACGTAATTTATCGACCCCGAAAGGCTGAAAGGCAAAGTCGACCTCGATGGAAAATTAAAATAATAATTTCAAAATTTGCCACAAGAGCAGAATGTGGGTGGTGGGGATGAGCCGATTACATCGACCCCAGTGTTCAACTGGTACTTATTTTATCGACCCCGAAAGGATGAAAGACAAAGTTGACCTCGGCGGAATTTGAAGTCAGAACGTAAAGACAGACGAAATACCTATTTCGTTATTGCCCACAAGGGGATAAACATAGAGGGGACAAACAAGAACAGACGAACGGATTAAGTCGATTACATCGACTCCAGTGCATAACTGGTACTTAATTTATCGACCCCGAAAGGATGAAAGGCAAAGTCGACCTCGGCGGAATTTGAACTCAGAACGTAAAGACACGAAATACCGCTAAGCATTTCGACCAGCGCGCTAACGATTCTGCCAGCTCGCCGCCTTAACCAAAATAATAATAATAATAATAATAATCTTTTCTACTCTAGGCACAAGGCCCGAAATTTTTGGGGGGAGGGGACTAGTCGATTAGATCGACCCCAGTACGCAACAGGTACTTAATTTATCGACCCCCAACAGGATGAAAGGCAAAGTCGACCTCGGCGGAATTTGAACTCAGAACAGACGAAATACCGCTAAGCATATTGCTTTCTTGCAGTAGTAGTAGTAGTAGTAGTAGTAGTAGTAGTTGTTGTTGTTGTTGTAGCAGCAGCAGCAGCAGTAGTAGCAGTAGTAGTAGTAGTAGTAGTAGTAGTAGTAGTAGTAGTGGTGGTATTGTTTAAAGCTCTGGTTCAGAGTTATACTCAGAGTCTGGGCGGCCAACGTTTGGATAGCTGGAATGATGACGGTGTTAACATTTCTTTGCGCGTCAGCATCATTCATATTTGTAGAGCATGCGCAAAACCCTGAAATGAATCGCAGCGTTCTTGAAAACTGCAATACTGCATAAAAGTTCTCCCTGTGTTCAGTTATTTTCCATTTTTTTTTTTTTTCATGCCAGGTCGCCTTCATTTCGGAGAACACAGTCGGCCATAAGATTTTCAATATTTAATTTTTTTTTCTCTCTAAATTATATACTTTAAGCATAGGGAATTGCGATAATTGAAAAAAGAAAAAGAACAAAAAAGAAATTCTATTTTTTTAAATTATTCCTCAACAATCTCTTTAATGCATATGGCTTCATAATCTTTGTTACATAAATATTCATATACATGTGTGTGTGGGTGTGCGTAATATACATATACATGTGCATGTGTACGCGTGCGTGCGTGTGTGTGTGTGTGTGTGTGTGTGTGTGTGTGTGTGTGTGTGCATATGTGTTTAAGTATACATACACATAATATAGATAAATTTAATATAGACGCCATATTAACAAAATAGGTGAGAGAATATAAAATGGAATTTCTGGAAATACCTACAATCATGGATATAATGGATAGATACATAGATAGATTGATAGACAGATACGCATGCATGTATAAATGCATACACACACACACACACACACACACACACACACACACACACACACACACACAGCTGTTATAATGACATCAAAGTCACGATGCCAGTGCAATCTACCCGGCCTTGACTCCACTTATGCGGATATTCTCACCATGATTTTTAATAGTTTGTTACATTTGATTCGAGATGAAAATTCTGGTACTGTGCATTGCTTCTTAGAGCAACTCGATATATATATAACTCGTCTGGTGGATTAGCGTAATCCTCAGGCTGTGCTCACATGGTATAACAAGCTAAAAACAAGACGATATGATGAGAGAAAGAACGAGAAAAGCGAGAAAAGCGAGAAAAGGCTAGAAGGTAGTAAGTTAAAATATCGGAAAACGAAAAGAAGGGTCTTTTTTCTTTTAACCAGCCATCGTTTACATCTACTTCCTTCTCACCATATGTCGGTTTTTTTTTATCTCATTCTATCGTCCTGTTTTTAGCTTGCGATACTATGAAGGCACAAACCGAGGATTGTGCTAAAACACCAGACGTGTCTAAAAAAACTGAGTTGCTTTCATTGCATGAAACTGTTAGTAGCTCATAAAAACATATATTGTGTTTATTAAATCATATTTATCTCTCACCGGATGGAATACTTTCTTTATTGATGTTACCATCATGGAACAGTACACTATATAGTCAATCCAAACATGAACAAGTAAGAAAAAACACGAAAAAACAACAACGCGAGGACGTGGAATAAGTACAGTGTTATTGGACACTCAGGAAAGAAAAGGAAAGAAAGAGGATTTTACGTTTCGAGCGGAGCTCTTGATCAGAAATATAGGAAAAGGGAGAGAGAGCGAGTGAGAGAACGATATCAAGTTTATTGCGTCTGTAACGGGTTTCTCTGGAATCTTCCACCAATATTCTCTATTGTGAATGGATACATTCTGGTTTTGGTGAGCCTTTGTATGACTGCAAATGATTTTGACAACGCTGTCAGCTTTCGTGAAGTTCTTAGCCTGCAGACATTCTGCAACAGCTACTATTGATGAGCGTGATATTTTCCTTAATTGTATGCCATAATCGACGAATTCTATCACAATGTAAAGAGTTTGGAGCGTTCTTATCTTTCTTATTCATCAAATGTTTGATAACTACCTTCTGTTTCTGATGAATAAAGATTTATCCTTTTAGGTGGAATGTGATGCAATTTACAAATGAGATTGCTCACCTTATGAATTTTGTTGGTATTCTCTAGCTTCTGGGATATGTGCCCATGTATGAAATTCTGCTAAATCAAATGGACAGCTGTACACTCAGTGTACCCGCATTGAAGCTCTTCATTGCTTTCATAATATTGTTATTGTTGCGTTCACTGTTGTCTAAATACAGCATGTACTCATTTTCCCATTCATTGTTCACTGGATGTTGTGTAAGTGATACGATGCACCACAAAAAACCGCTTGGGTTGTTCTTATGCCTCTGCTTTCGTCTCTCCGTTTAATATAGACCGTGCCAGTGTCACTGTTGATGTGTGATTTACCAGTTGTAGTTACTAGTAATTAGAATCTTCTTAGTTTCTGTCTCTAAGTTGCAGATTTCTTTAAATCTAGTGTTCCAAAGGCTGTTGTGGGCAATAGCACTGGAGAGGTATTATGATATACAATGTCATTGATATACATTTGTCATTGACTTTCAAACCTTCTGAAATCTACTGAAATATTTTTGTCGTCGTAGTTTTACAGCACCAACTTGTGAGATATTCTCGTTAAAGTCGGGATACTAGTGGGTTTTTTACACTAGAGACACACATACTGGTACTCCGTCGGTTACGACGGCGCGAGTTCCAGTTGATCCAATCAGCGGAACGGCCTGCTCGTGAAATTAACGAGCAAGCGGCTCATCACTCCAGATATGTGTAACCTTAACGTAGTTTTCAGAGAGATTCAACGTGATACAGGCTGTGACAAGGCTGGTCCTTTAAAATACCGGAACTACTCATTTTTACCAGCTGAGTAGACTGGAGCAACGTGAAATAAGTGTCTTGCTGATGGACACGACGCGCCGCCGGGTATTGAACTCACATTCTTGCGATCGTGAGCCGAATACCTTACCCAGTAAGCCACGCGCCTTCACTGATAAATATACTATTGCAAGAATGTATACATGTATGCACGTATCTGTAGAGTTGTGTATATGTGTGCATACATGCAATACGATTGCATGAGGGAATAAGTATATTTTGAGTTAAGCGAGTATACAAATACGTACGTCAGGCGCTCCATATGTGTGTATAAGTACGTACAATGTATGGATTGACCTCCGTAGGTGCGCATGTAAATACGTTTCTATGTAATAATATAGCTGTGTGTATGTTTATGCGTGCTTGTATGTTTGTGTATCTGCGTATGTGCGTATATGTGTGCGTATATATGTGCGTGTAAGTGTGTGTTGACATGTATAGATATAACCATGATTTTATAAATAAAATCGTTTCTTTTAATTCTTTGAATATTTCGAAGAAAATTTACGTCTTTTAAACCGATACTTTTTTCACTGGAATTTAGATATCATCTGCTATGTGTATATGAGCGTACATAAATAAATATGCATATATGTATATATGTCCGCATGTAAATACATATGTGTGCTTGTATGCATGCATATAGTTATACATGTATGAATGCTTATATATGTGTAGGTATGAACGTTGTTTTTATTTTTCAAATTTATCCCCATGAGAAAGAGCTGCTTCCAAACTTTGAGACAAAGTTTTTTCAATGGAATTTACGATCAGGTGGTTACATAATAAACGTATGTATGTATGTATGTGTGCATGCATGTATGTACCAGTGCTTGAATGTGAGTGTGAAAACGTGGATATCATTGCATGTGTGGATTTCCGTATTTTCGTGGGCATACATATATTACATAAGTCTATTCGTGTTTACATGCACTTATTTCATCTTAAATTTCTGGAATATTCTACATATTTTCACAGTTTAAGTAATAATTTGTTACTGGAATTTTTCAATTATCCGTGTCCCTTCTGGATTTATGAAGCCCAGCTTCTCAACACTGATGCTGAGGCAGTTAATTACATAACTGTGTGACTTTATAATTATACGTATATAACTACATCTCTAGTTTGTGTAGAGTATCTGCATATTTCGTATTAGTTCACTGCAGGTGTTGCTTTCTACTTCTTTCTAACATTACGTAAATATTTAGTGGAGCACCGATTTCCCCTACTGTGCATACTTTCTCTTCTCACTTCCAGGTTTTTATCTCTGGTTTGTTTTAATCAAATTTTGCTGAGATTTTCTTTCTCTTAAGAGACTATGCTATCCACATCACTATAACATTTTATATTTTTATCTTCAGGGCTATTCTTATTGCAGATTGGATATTATGTTTTGGTCACAAATAAATAAATAGCATCAGGGTAGGTAATTTATCTGATTCCCTATTTGTTTTGCGTATCAGGTATTTAGATGTTGTTCCTTCTTTTAGGTTTGCTAAAACATAATCTTCAGATCGGGAGATAAAACGACGAGTTCAAGACAGACTACTTTGGATATCTACGACTCAGTTAATGAAACTTTCTGACGATGTAGCTATGCATAACATCAACGCTATATGAAAACGTTCGTCTGATGTTCTGTTGTGGTAGACTTGCATCCTGGTTAATCACCCTCCAGATTTCTCATGGGAAGCCATTTTATTCTAATTGCTGATTGATTTCAACTGAATTTCATGTTAATTATTTTTCTTTCTTCTAATGGTGGCCTTTCTCGCTGAAAGCCTTTAATTACTGTGTGAATGAAATCAATTTAAGTGGATCGCCTTCACACGTACAGGAAGAAACTTCTCTTTTTGCTATCTCCGTACATTTTCGATATTATCATTTTTTAAAAATTTTCGGTCGGACAGAAGTTTAGTTACTTAATCATTTGTATATGGCGTAGTGGTTAAGAGCGCAGGTTACTAACCCCAAGATTCCGAGTTTGATTCCAGGCAGCTTTCTAATTGATGTATCAATACCAGCAGATGACAACGTTTCTCTAAAAGAACTGGAAAAACTTTCAAAATACAAAGACCTGGAAATAGAGATAACTCGAATGTGGAATCTAAAAACAGAAACAATTCCTATCATAGTAGGTGCCTTAGGTATAATAAAAAAATATTCAGACAAATACATAACAAAAACACCAGGACTTACAAATATATATAACATACAGAAAATTGCACTACTGGGTACTGCACACATTCTACGCAAAACACTTTCAATACAGTAACCATAAGAGCACCACAGCAAACCACAGCACATACCCAAGGCACACAGAGCTGCGCTCGGTAGTGAAGTGAAAGCACGTTATAAAAATAAAACTACTGAACAATAATAATAATAATAACAACATCGAAAAATACCTTAGGAATGAGAACCCAGGTTCGAAATTTCCCCAAGACACCTGATGAAGGCTGGAGGGTATATCAGCCGAAACTTTGTCGTAAAAACAAACAAGATGAGGACAAATATCCGTCAATTGTAATTAATGTAAATAATGTATGTTAGATTGATTTCAATAGAACAATACGTTTTTCTCTGTATACCAAGTTCATGGTGACAATTTCTATTGTTTTGCATTTATTTAGTATCATCAAGGTATTGCTAACAATTGTAGAAAGGCAATATAAATAGGCGTTTATTTGAAAAAAGGAAGATAGTCCATCTCTATCATGTGTATCGTTGATCACTGTCAGAGCATCGACTCTGTCGGTTAGATACTGTCTCTTTTTGCTGAATTTTTAGAAACGAATTAATATTTTTGTGAAACATTTAGAAATGTCTTTCAGTGGTTTGTGTCGTTCACTCAGCTCATTCACAATATGCATATTATAGTAGTTGCTACTACAACTGCCACTGGTAGAAGTGCCATGTGGCCTGTAAGACTACAGCGAGATGAAATAGGGGCTGTCTGAGCCCGTTTGTTGTACTCGGTAGCATAACTGCTGTACGGATGCATATTCTATGTGCATTGATTGTTAATCGCACATTACTTTTACTGTTGGTACTAAATCTACACTCAGCACCCTTCTCCTTGAGTTTAAAAAGTGATTCTTGCTGGTGTAAATATTTTCCATAAAATAGTTTAACATTTAGAAAAAAAGATCTTCACCTCAAAAGGCATAATACTGTACCTAAATTTGAGGTTAGTAAACTGTTATTTTATGCCAGTCGTCTTCTACGATAGAAACTTGGACAAAGTACAAAGCAATGAAAAAGAAGGTAGATAGCTTTTGAGATATGGGTCTTTTGTAAATTGGCTAGAATAAGCTGGAAGACAGGAAAAAAAAACGCTGTAATACTAGAAAAACTGAAAGACCAAATATGTTTATTGTGGAGAATCAAGAACAAAAAGCATAATATTTTGGATATACTACGTGCCATGAATCATTGCTCCAGACCATCCTGACATAAAGCTGTGAAGGGGAAGAAAGCAAGATGCGGCCAACGGAGTTTGGTAACTGACGACATTAAAAAATGGGCCGGAAACAGGAGCTTGATTGATTCTATTCATGCAGCACAATACAGAGGGAACTAGAGAGGCTTGGCAAGTGACCCCTGGACAGAAATGGCACCTGGCTAATGGCTGAGGAACTTGGTTCTATGTTAATTTCTTCCCAGCATTATTCCATTCCATTCAATGAACCAAATTGTGGATCTTTTTGATATTTTATAACAATCACTTTAGACATTACTGAGAAAAATAGCTCCAAAATATGCCCTCTGTCATTTCGATTGCTTATCACATAAGATGCTATTTGATTCTTCTGATGTTGTCTTTCTTCAATTGTTCGCCGATGTTATTGATATTTTTATCATGTCTAGCCATGTTGCTTGGTCGTGATTCTCTGCATGCAGAATTCAAGCTTAAAACAAATACAGCTATGATCCTCGATTTTTCTTTCGATTATTATTGTACCTGATCAATGATAAACTATGCATCACGACATCTGCACACCTATACTATCTCACGTGCGCTTACGTGTGTAGACGAGAAGATGTCTCTCATTGTCTTGTGTGTGAATACGTCCTTGTATTTGCTTGTACAGTTGAGTTGTGTGTACATCTGTGTGTACGCGTGCGCGTCAGTATGCATTTGTTGTGTGCATATGTGTATTTATGTGTATGTCTGAGATATAAATATACATTCCTTTGTGTATCATTGTTAAGTGTAAATGATATTTTGCAATTCTATGTGTGTGTATATGAGTGTATGCGATTCTGTGTGTGTCTGTATGTATGCATGCATGTATGAGGTTAGTAAACTGTTATATTATATTATATTATATTATATTTATATATATATA
>NC_068985.1:15974241-15974879 GCF_001194135.2 Octopus bimaculoides
TATATAAATATATATATATATATACATATATGTGTGTGTGTGCGTGTGTGTGTGTATGTATGCATGCATGTATGTATGTATGTATGTATGTATGTATGTATATATATATATATATTATATTAATGTTAACTGGCACTTCGTCGCTTACGACGACGAGAGGGATCCAGTTCATCCGATCACGGGAACAACCAGCTCGTGAAATTAACGTGCATGTGGTTGAGCACTCCACAGACACGTGTACCCTTAACGTAGTCCTCAGAGAGATTGAGCATGACACAGAGTATGACAAGTTTGGCCTTTTGACATATGTATATACATCTATATATATATATCTATATATATAAAGTGATGGGTTGTTACACACTTAATGTGGCAGTCCCAGGAAAGGGAAGAATGTTACTGTTATTTAGCCCCAAGAAAAAACATTTCTAGTTGGCTATGTGACATAAGCATTCTGCGTCCTTAAGTTTTCGGAGAACGCTTGTGCTGCATAGCCAACTAGAAATGATGTTTCTTGGGGCTAAATAACAGTAACATTCTTCCCTTTCCTGAGACTGCCAAATTAAGTTGGCAACAAGCCATCACTTTATTGTGCTGTTACTGCATAACTCTCTCTGAGAAATTTAGAAATATAATAT
>NC_068985.1:15979794-15980409 GCF_001194135.2 Octopus bimaculoides
TATATATATATATATATATTATGCGTGTGTGTGTGTGCGTGTGTGTGTATGTGTGTGTGTTTATCTGTGTTTGTCTATGAATGCATAGAAAAGTGGTAGTTAAATTAACATATACTGGGATACAGTCCTAACAAGCAGAATCCTGGTTATGTAGATACACGACACATATTGATGTAAAAACAGTGAACCGATTAAATTGTTGCGAAGCAAAACGATTTCTTTCGCTATTGACGTATATGCTTATTTATGTAAATGTTGTTGTGTGCATATATGTGTATTCACACACACGCGCGCACACCGCACACATGCGCGCACCGCACACGCGCGCGTGCACGCCTATAGCTTATGTATAGGTGTATGTATGCAGATATATCTATTCTTTTATTCTTTTACTTGTTTCAGTCATTTGACTGCGGCCATGCTGGAGCACCACCTTTAGTCGAACGAATCAACCGCAGGACTTATTCTTTGCAAGCCTAGTACTTATCCTATCGGTCTCTTTTGCCAAACTGCTAGGTTACGAGGACGTAAACACACCAACATTGGCTGTCAAGCGATGGTGGGGGACAAACACAGACACACACACACTCAAATATATATATATATATATATATA
>NC_068985.1:15980631-15982002 GCF_001194135.2 Octopus bimaculoides
GGGCTTCATTCAGTTTCCGTCTACCAAATCCACTCACGCTTTGGTCGTTCCGAGGCTATAGTAGAAGACACTTGCGCAAGGTGCCACGCAGTAGGATTGAACTCGGAACCATGTGGTTGGTAAGCAAGCTACTTACCACATAGCCACTCCTGCACCTCTCTCTCTCTCTCTCTCTCTCTCTCTATATATATATATATATATATATATATATATATATATAAAGTACATATGTGTGTATGTTCGTGACAATGCGTTAAAAGTGGAAGCGAAAGTAGTATACATACATATGTATGTATGTATGTATGTATGTATGTATGTATGTAAATATTCCTATAGATTTATAAAATTTGTTTTCTAGTTTATATGTGCACCATTTACATAGGCCATTTGTGTATGTGTGTGTGTGTGCTCGCGCGCGCAAGGGCATGTATCTGTTAAAATTAATGACTATATAAGATAATAAATCAAATGAAAAGCCAATCTCTATTCTATAAAATGAAGTCTCCACTCGATATAAGTCAGTGTTCGTTCTAATAGTTACAGTGCGTAAGATGGCAGAGGAAATGAGATGGGACTATTAAATGTATTTATGGTGATTTTCTTACTGTGAAGAAAGAATGAAATTACACTTCATTTTAGGTCAAGATGAGAAACTATAATACTAACATTAGTAGTTTATGTTGAAATGTGCTCTCCGTCACTTTCGTCGATGACTATTCTTGTTGTATGATCAACAGATCTACCTGGTCATTGAATTATGTTGTTAGATATTTGACTTTTTCGGAGACACTCAGAACATTTAACATAATACAAACCACACTCAGCATTATATTGTGTGTATAATGATTCTACTTTGAAATTCAGTTACAGATTATGTAGATATAAAAGGTGGGTGTTGAAAAGTTCCTGGCTTTGTGCAAAAGAAAATACCGGAGGATCATTTAATTATGATTTTACTCAACATATTCTCCTCTCAGATTGACACACTTAATGCAGCGGTCCTTTAGTCTTTCTAAGCCTTGTAAAAGAATTCGAAGGGTTGGGCATGCAACCAGGCCTTTTGCGACACCCTTTCAGCACCTCCGCTTACATGCACATATGTGTATGTGTGTATATCACATGTGGAGACGCAATAGCCCAGTGGTTAGGGCAGCGGACTCGCGGTCAAAGGATCGCGGTTTCGATTCCCAGACTGGGCGTTGTGAGTGTTTATTGAGCGAAAACACCTAAAGCCCCACGAGGCTCCGGCAGGGGATGGTGGCCAACCCTGCTGTACTCTTTCACCACAACTTTCTCTCACTCTTATTTCCTGTTTCTGTTGTGCCTGAAATTCAAAGGGTTAGCCTTGTCACACTGTGTCACGCTGAATAT
>NC_068985.1:15989260-15989973 GCF_001194135.2 Octopus bimaculoides
GTGTGATGCGCTGAAAAAAGAGAGAACAGTACTTGAAGTGTAGTTTCATTCCAGTTGTAAAAATCCGTGTAGAAATCCGTGTAAAGTAATCCTTATGGGGATAATCCGGAAATGGATGTTGGAACGAAGGCTGATATAGCATAGATAGCAGAGGTGAATATATGCCATACTGCGATGGATTTTAGCTTGTTTACTTGAAGAATGGCCAAGTCAAGTGAAGGATGAACGGTAATTAGGTCAAGTCATGAAGACAGAATGTGAAAGGGGATGGAGGAGAGATAGAGGTGAAGGATGGTAGCGGTATACTTTAATGGTCAGTTTATCTTACAGGATAGAGGGGATGAGCATATAGAGAGAAGGAGAGAAGGGGGGAGATAAGGTTAAAAGGTCTTTAAAATACTAGATTCTAACTTCCCACGACAACACAAATACGACTCTATATTCAACAGATCCACTTTAAAATTATCGTATTCTACCACTCCTAACTTTGAATCTATTATAGCAGCTTCTAACAAACATAAACTCTCGCTCTATTACCAAAACCTAAGCAACCATAACTACGCTAGCGCCAGCACCCGACCCACACATACACCCAACACGGACATTAATATACGTTCTTCTAACACTAACGCTCGTACACTAGAACAAAACCACAATGGATCCCAACCCATTAATATTCTAGATAATAACAATACCAATAATAACATTGATAG
>NC_068985.1:15990986-15991994 GCF_001194135.2 Octopus bimaculoides
AACATTAGCCAATCATATTCATCACCTCAAAAGCAAAAATACCCAATACACCTTAAAATGGTCCATCTTAGATTCTGGAACTCCATACCAGGGCCAGCGCTCCAACTGCAAGCTTTGACTAACGGAGGCGTTCCATATTTTAAAATACAATTCTCCCACTCTACTTAATCGATATAACGAAGCGTTTAGCAACTGCAATCACCGTTCTTTCCACACATTTAAGTTCTATCACAAGCAAAATTGCACAAACGATCACGCAACATAATTACACGACCCCCAACAGGCAACCTATTCAACTCGGCAAAAACATCCATCTTTTACTATCTTTTGAATAGGATTATTTTCTTTCGATCATATCACCACATATATATATACACCCAAATCTATTTCTTCTACTCTCTAATTCACTAGAACACCACCTACGCATACAGACTACGTCGTTTCTCTCAATCCCTTTCCACCATCTATAAATAGGTTTGGCTGCACTCTTGAATATGATACTACTAACTACTTTTCCCACCCATCTCTCCCTTTATCTCTATCCTTAGTTTATCACTCATACTCCCACCACCTATATACTACATACGCGCATTCCTTCCTACCCACTAGACCTTTTAACCTTATCTTCCCCCTTCCCTCCTTCTCTCTATATGCTCATCCCCTCTATCCTGTAAGATAAACTGACCATTAAAGTATACCGCTACCATCCTTCACCTCTATCTCTCCTCCATCCCCTTTCACATTCTGTCTTCATGACTTGACCTAATTACCGCTCATCCTTCACTTGACTTGGCCATTCTTCAAGTAAACAAGCTAAAATCCATCGCAGTATGGCATATATTCACCTCTGCTATCTATGCTATATCAGCCTTCGTTCCAACATCCATTTCCGGATTATCCCCATAAGGATTACTTTACACGGATTTCTACACGGATTTTTACAACTGGAATGAAACTACACTTCAAGTACTGTTCTCTCTTTTTTCAGCGCATCACACTCTTTACCAC
>NC_068985.1:15992357-15996363 GCF_001194135.2 Octopus bimaculoides
ATATACATGCACATATAAATACGTGTCGTATCATTCTATAAATATTCATATGCATACATATAAAATATAGGTGTTTAGCTCAGTGGTGATCTAAACGAATAGTTACGCTGGGTAAGTGTTGTAACGGGTTATCAAGCATCATCCACGGAAAAATAAACTGTAAACTTTATTTCCTTATTTCCTTACTCTCTGCCCTTCTATTTCATTGCTTGTTATCTGTGAATTTTCCATATCTAGATCCTTCACATTTATACCCCTTATTTATACCCCCTATTCAGGTATATTCACCTATCACTTGGGATATTCCAGAAACAGCTGTAAGACCTCAACTAATTTAAGGATAATATGTATGACTTGAGATGCTTGTTATGTCTTCGCGTTTGTTGTCCTCTTTCAAAAATTTATACACATATATGCATTCTCTTATATGTATACATATACATATTCACGCACTGAAAGCGATACTTTTTCCAGTGCAACCTGGTGAAGTCTTTCAACCAACTCGGATCAAACCACCTGGTTAAAAGAGCCTGAGTGAAGCAGCACAGAAATTATGCTCGGTTGCACATGCAGCTCCCCATGGGCAGTGAAAGCACGTGTAAGTCGATGTAACAATAAAGATTTGTTGTGTGACATCGTAAAATAAAAGGAAATAAATTTTGAGGATGTACAAAACAAGTAAAATAATAAAACAAGTAAAATAATTTTTAAAAATATATAGTGTCTCTCACACGCATGTGTCACAGGTAACATATTGTCCAGTACAGCTTATTGCACATTCGGATGGTCGAAGACTCATCCAGTTCAGCGGCTATGTTTACTCGATGAAGGGAGTTATTGTAATTAGTTTGCTTGCTTTGGAAGCAAAACTTAAAAACAATAATTTCAAAAGAATGGCAATGAGTCAAGAACTATCTCGCAATAATGAGGAGAGACAGAAATATTCGTATTGTAGAACGTTCGCGCCGGAAGTTTATCTGAGAATGAAAGACCCCGTTCTTCTTAGTTCTTGTAATAATATCTATACGGACAACTATCTGTCACACTCAGCGTGACACAGGATGTTTCAAGACCAGCCCTTCAAAATTATAGGTATATTCCACAAAATGCACTTCTTCACAGTTTTCGTCTCTCCCGTTTCATAGACAAGTTTTTGGATCGACCCGAGGCTATGATAGAATACACTTGCCCATGCTGTAGTACGGGGGGGGGGGGGAATCAATCCTGGAATATCAAGATACCAAAGCAAATTTCTTAAGAGTTGGACACTTCAACCCGTTCGTTTCAATATCTACTCTTACGAACAGACTCTGTACGTGGTTGCTCCTCTGTTGAAAATAGCGGCTAAATCTCCCCGTAGCAAATACCTGTTGTCTGGAAAAGAAGGAGACATGTGACGTAGCTTTAGATACTTCTAAAATGTATTTGATGATACAGCTACTCAACCAGACATTTTTGGGATACCCTCTATATACACACATGTATGTATGTATGTGTGTATGCATGTATGTATGTATGTATGCATGTATGTATGTATGTATGTATGTATGTATGTGTGTATGTATGTATGTATGTATGCATGCGTTTATGTATGTATATAAACATGCATGCATGTATGTATGTATTGTATGTATGTATACGAGTGAGTGAGCAAAGGAAAGGAAAAAGTACTCAAACATTTAGCAGAAATTACATATACTATTATATAAAACAACTTGATTCGGCTCCATGCGACTAAAAGTTTCGCAGATTTCTTACAGTAAACTGGCCCTTTGAGGCCAGTTTGTGTGTGTGTGTGTGTGTGTGTGTGTGTGTGTGTGTGTGTGTGTGTGTGTTTAGATAACTGTATGTGTGTAGGTATAAAATGATAAATTTTAATGATAGACTACGCAATACGTGATTTTAGTAGAATGTAATGTGTTTATATTTAATAAAATCGACGTTTAGAGGACGATCAATTGCTTTAGTAATATTTTTCAGAATGTCGAGAATGACGTGAAAATTGAATTTGAATAAAATCGCTTAAGCTTGATAACGGAACGAGGTGAAAACCGATTAACGCTAATAGTCATACGCATCAAGTCAAAGTTTACGTTGATGGATATACAACCGTTAGTAATGAAGATGAAATACTATTAATTAGGATACGAATTGAGAATGAGAGAGTGATATAATGGAAAGAATATTGTATAAATATAATATATTACGTGTGCTCATAAGGAGATATAGTTATTGTTAGCGATACGAAAGGTGGTTGCTTTTGAAAATTTAAACGAATAAAAGTTTATGTGAATGCAGTTTAGAACGTTTTTTTCTGTTTCTGAATAGTTGTTGAATAATGATGTTCTAATAAAAATGATATGGTGTTATTCTATGGTGCAAAGATTACGTTGGTTATTATTTGCCTGATATTCTGTAGCTCTGGAATGTATATTCCATTTAATATTATCTATTATTGAATTATTCTTTGGCGACCAAATATATGAAGCCAAACAAGTTTGCTTCTGTTGTGATTCTTAAGAGAATGCTATGCAAGTAAAATGTTGATTTAAAAGGGCTTGAGTTTATATATCGGGTATATGAGCGTGCGTGCGTATATGTATAAATATGTATGTAAATATATATTTTATATATATTATACATATTATACATATATTAGTATAAAATATCCATACACTCTTACAAACACACCATATATGTATTTATATAAAGGAAAATGACGATGTAAATGCATAACTCTTTGTTAGTTACCTGTCTTTCTCTCTCTCTCTCTCTCTTCCTATCTGTGGTTTAGAATGTTTTTCTGAATACGTGTGTGCGTTCTCGTGTGTGCGTCTGTGCATGTGTGCGCGCACGCCTCTGTGTGCGTGCGTGCGCGTGTGCGTAGTTTGGGAACAAATTATATGAAAAACGTCTATTTTCAAGATCATTTATATTAAGGATTTGTCGTGCTTTATATTTGCGCATACAAAGTTTTCAACCATTTCAGTTTCTTCCTCCGAATGTAATTATCATAGTATGGTGTACTTTCAAGCGTTTTGAGTTGTATCGCAAAGGATCATGGGAATGCGTGTAATTTTTCCTTCCAAAATTCCGTTCTAATGAAAAAATCTCATCGCAAATATGTAAATAGTAAATTTAATGATCCAAACTGTTTTACTGATAGCACATTTACAGCCATGTCTTTACGACTATGAACCATTGCAAAACACTACAAGAAAGTACAAAACTATCTCACTTTACTAGGACCTGCTTTACGAGACACCGGGCTTACGAGTTTTATTTTATAATAAATATAAAAAGATTAAACAACCAAATTTTGAATGAAGTGCATAAGTTTCTACTACCATAACAAACACTTTTGTGTGTTACCGAGGAATTTGTAGAGGGCGAAAAAATGTCTCTTCTAAGAAAACAACTATAAACTTGATTTTAGAAAGAAATCTACAAGTCCGTCCACAGGAGCTTGTGAATCGGCGATCGCGTCTACAAGTGATGGTGTGCACGAGTCTAGTGCGAATGAAAATGATGCAGAAAACGATTATAATAATATTTTTTATTATAAATGATCTTAACATTCTTTTTACTTTGCACAAAATATTCTTTACATTTTACTGTTGTTTTATTGCCATTTATGTACGAATATTATTCTTTTACTCTTTTATTCTTTTATTCTTTTACTCTTTTACTTGTTTCAGTCATTTGACTGCGGCCATGCTGGAGCACCAGCTTTAGTCGAGCAAATCGACCCCAGGACTTATTTTTTCGTTCTCTTTTGCCGAACCGCTAAGTTACAGAGACGTAAACACCCCAGCATCGGTTGTCAAGCGATGTTGGGGGGACAAACACAGGCACACAAACATACACACACATACATATATATATATATACATATACGACAGGCTTCTTTCAGTTTCCGTCTACCAAATCCACTCACAAGGGTTTGGTCGGCTCGAGGCTATAGTAGAAGACACTTGCCCAAGGTGCCACGCAGTGGGACTGAACC
>NC_068985.1:15997317-16004362 GCF_001194135.2 Octopus bimaculoides
TATATATATATATATATATATATATATATATATATATATTGTTTGGGGCTGATGATTCAGATGATAGTATTTGTCAAAAACCATAAGAAAATGATCGTAGAAGAGTGGACAAAAAATATTGCAAAGAGTCCACAAAAAAGTGAAATCCAGAGAAAAGGATGACTGAAAGAGATGTGAAACATGAAACAATACAAATTGATAGAAAGTAATTATTGACCATGCAGAATCGAAGCAATCATACCTTATTTCTTTACGCAATGATCAAAGAGAAAGACAAAATTTACAGCTGGTAACTCACATATACAATGTTACAGATTACATTTAATCAGTTATGTATGATAGCATAATGAATGGAAAGTTGCTGTGAATGTAGTGCCAAAAGAAATAAGACTGATACTAATGGAATGTATTACCCTGGTGGCCAAATAGTATCGTCTAAATTAACTAAATCGTTTGATCCTTTAAAAGCTGTCTGGGAGGAAAATACGCAAGAGTAAGTGCTATTCGAGAATGATTTATATTGTCGAAAAATAAATAAAAATAGAAAAACTAGCATTGTCGTATATCATATATTTTCTTTTAACATTATCCTTCCTTTGTTGTAAAATATATTTGTCTTGAATTGTGTAATAAAACGCAACATGTTTCTAAAATATTCTGTACATTAATTTTGTCTGAAAAACGTATGTGTGGGCATATGTGTATGCTTTGATAAAATTATGATTTATTACAAGATGATGCCTCAAATGTGAGGGAATACTTTTGTTGATTGGTCTCGACGCCAGTATTCAACTAGTATTTATTTCATCGACCCATGGAAGATCAAAAGGTGTAATCGAACTCGGCAGGAAGTGAACTATGTGAATAAAAGTACGCAGCTAAAAAGCACAAGATATTTTTGCCCAGCACTCTTCAGGCTCTGTTAATTCATAATCTTTCTCTTATGAATTATAAATTAATAATAAAATAAATTTATCATGAATATAATAAACTCTATAGTAATTACAACTAAATCTAAAGGCATGCAAAGTCGTAAATCACTAGTTGTCATTTTAATATGTGCGTGTATACATGTATACATTTACACACATGTGCACAAATATAAATATTTATATCGTGTTTTTAATAATGGAATGCAAAGTAGATAAAATCATAAACAAGTGTGAAAATATTTGGGTTTAAAATCCCTTGATTGAAAAAGCGGAAGGCTGTCCATGGGACACGATCCAACATCCTGTGTAAGCGTATCGGCTGTCCTAGCACGAGAAGCCTTCGACTTTTTCCATCCAATAGGGTTTTAACCTAATATTTTTACGTTGTTGTTTACAACTTTATCTTTATCTGTTTCACATTTCACTGTTAAAAAAAAAACGATCTATTTCATGTTTCAAGTAGTTTCTACACTCTTATGATTTAAACAATATATACATACATACATACATGCATGCATACATACATACATACATACATACATACATATATATAAATATAAATACACACACATATATATATATATATATTTATATTTATTTATGTATATATATACATACATATGTACACACATACATACATGCAAACACACACATATAGAGAGAGAGAGATACGTATGTAAGTTCATATATATGTTTTCTTGTATGTATGTATTTTACAGAAACAATGATTGTAGCACTTTTATAATACAATTAATTTACGGCTAATCCCTCTGTTATGATACGCACATCTGTCTCGACTATTGTTAGTCACTACAAAGTTATCTACACTTCTCTGAATTAATACTTTCTCTTCAGAACTACAACGTTACGAAATTATCTTTCTACTTGATTATGTATATCCAATGAACAGCGGCTTGCAACATAAATTAAGCTTCAGTGTATCATTCTGTCTGTGTTACTAGTCTGGTAGAACCTGCATGTGTTATGGGCATTGCTTTCCTTTCTCGAATAAAGTTATGGTCAAGATTCCGGGAAAGATACAAGGTTAATATATTTGGGAGGAATTATGTAAACAATTATATTGAATCTGATGATTGTCTGGTGTTTTGTTAATCGAGCCCGAAATGACGAAAGGAAAAGTCAACCTCATCTGGATTTAAATTCAGTATATAATGAGTAAATAATTGAATATTGCAGGATATTTTTTAAACTGCTGAACCATTTCGGCCGCCCGCTGTCCTCTAGGTGATATAATAATTGCTTCAAATTTTGGATCAAATCCAGCAATTGGCAAATGGGTAGTCGAGATAATTGACCTCAGTACTTGACTGGTACTTTATTTTGTCGATGCTGAAGGGAAAAATTACAGATTTGATTTCGGCGAGACTAGAACTCAGAACCTAAAAAGCCGGAAGAGACGCTGCTAAGCATTTAGTCCGATATGCTAACGCGTCTGCTAGCTCGCTGCCTTAAGTGAATAATGCTAAGGATTTCTATGTATGCCATAAGACCTCAAATTTGTGGGTAGGGCAGATCATATAGTTCCTATTGATCTAGCAATTTAAAATACAAAGAAGTAAATTTATATTAAAGGGAGCGGGAAATATATAAAGAAAATAGAAATATTTCTCTAATTTACTTTTAGCAAGAATAATACGATGTTATTTCGGCGTAGGTTGAGATGTAATCAAATAACAAACAAAGTTTATCTATCACTAATGCGATATCCTCCACATAGTGTATTGATCTGCTAGAGCTAGCAACAAGATCTTCCTAAAGTTACTCTTAAAAAGGAAAGCAGCGTGCTGGCAAAGTTGCATCTTAATAAATAAATTCTTAGCAACATTTCATATAGCTGTTTACATTCTGAGTTCAATCTCTGCCGAGGTCGACATTACCTTTCACCCTTTCGGAATTAATAGAATATGTACAGTTTGAGCAGTGGGGTCGATATAATTAACTCCCCCTCCCCTCAAAAGTGCTGACTTTGTGTCAGTATTAGAAAAAATCATACGTTTTAAGAGTGGTTGGACATATAGTTGTTGATATACAAAAATATGGGATGGTCATGGTTCGAACTCCTTTGATCTGAAGTCCGCGCAATCAGGCATGACCTAGTGTTTAATCCTTTCAGTTCCGTCCTCCTCACAACTGGGTACATTCCCGTCCTTGCTGGACACCAAGTAAAACACTAGCGAATAACATTAATCATCTATTAACCCTGAAAAACCTTAGAAATGCAATGTATTAGGTTTAGCTTGTAAAAAATCCTTTTCCTCACCACATTTCCTTAATGATCTTCTCCCTTTTCTTGAGTCTAACTCAAATACCGGACATTTGTATGGCAGTCTTTGCGATAGAGCTAGTTAGGTGTGCCAACCCAGGGGAATGTTACGCAGTCAGGACCCCAATACACTGTCTTTTTCTGTAAACACAAAACCAAGTGTCCACCGTCTTTTGCCCCTTCCAGTGAACTGGTCTAGTCAAACGAAATTAGTTTCGAATTTTGGAACAAAGCCTACAAGTTTGGGGGTACGGGAATAGTCGATTACATCAACCCTACTTATTTTATCGATCTCGAAAGGACGAATCGTAAAGTCGACCTCGGCGGAATTTGAACTCCGAACTTAAAGGCAGACGAAATGCTTCTAAACAATTTGCCCGGCGCGGTAACAATTCTAACAAACTCGCTGCCTTGTCTAGACAAACAAAATTACACCCGTTTGCGCGTATTTGTGAGTTCAAAGGTCTAAGGGCGGTAGCAGCAATTAGTGCAACAATCAATGCACTTAGGAATACCACTGAAATACATATTTTGTGAAGATGGGAACATATCAAAACATTTCTTTTCTCTTACGAATAGTTGCAAGCAATTTAATTGCCTTGTCTTAGATATCCAGCAGATTCAAAAAGTCAAACATATTAATGGTTCTAGACACCCAGTCAGGAAATTTTTATGGCCAGCTGGCGTACTCTTTTACTCTTTTACTTGTTTCAGTCATTTGATTGCGGCCATGCTGGAGCACCGCCTTTAGTCGAGCAAATCGACCCCAGGACTTATTCTTTAGAAGCCTAGTACTAATTCTATCGTTCTCTTTTGCCGAACCGCTAAGTTACGGGGACGTAAACACACTACCATCGGTTGTCAAGCGATGTTGGGGGGACAAACACAGACACACAAACATATACACACACACACATATATATATACATATATTCGACGGGCTTCTTTCAGTTTCCGTCTACCAAATCCACTCACAAGGCTTTGGTCTGCCCGAGGTTATAGTAGAAGACATTTGCCCAAAGTGCCACGCAGTGGGTATGAACCCGGAACCATGTGGTTGGTAAGCAAGCTACTTTATTTCATTAGATTGGCCATTAAGGCCTTACAAAGAGGGGACAAACAAGGACAGACAAACGTAAAGTAGCTGCGGGCTGGACAACACTTGCTTAAGGTACCACGCAGTAGGACTGAACCCGGAACCATGTAGTTGTGAAGCAAGCTTCTTACCACACAACCACGCCTGCGCCTGTCAGGAGTGGCTGACAGTGGCTGACATTGCATTTCTAAGGTTTTTCAGGGTTAATAAATGATTAATATTTTAACAAAAACTGTAATACTTGCCGATGTTTAATTTTCATCGATAGAGATAATAAAATATTCACAGAAGTAATATTATCAGGCTTAATAACCTATGATTAAAGTTTGAAGTGTTGTCTATTCGTCTTTATCTCTTGAAAAAATAATTATAAAACTAAAAATCTTGGTTAGATATTAATGTACCAATATGATTGTAATTAAATATAAATAACTATTTCTTAAATATCATAAGTCATTTTTATTGAAGAATTCCTGCTGTTTAGCATATATTTCTATATTCTTTACAATGTTTTATTGGTATATTCTCCAATTGTCTTCAGGTTTTCTTCTTCTATGACAAGGTAATTCGAATATCATATAATCAATACGAAAATCTCTAATTAATAGATTATATTATAAGTACGTGATAGATTTTGGGAGGGTTATCATGCCAATAATAAACATACGCACTGGTTCTTTTCCACTTTTATTATGAGTTCCAATTCCGCCGAGGTCGACTTTGCTTTTCCTCCTTTCGGGGTCGATAAAATAAGTACCAGTCGAACACTGGGGTCAATGTAATCGATTAAACCCCTAGCTCCAAAATTGCTGCCTTTGTGGCAAAATTTAAAACCATTATTAGTAATTTCGTTTAGCATTTAACTAATTAGCTAATCGATTAATCTTTCAGTTAATCAATCAGCTAGGTTTCTCAAAGTTCTTTCGGTGCCATTCGAAACCCTATTTGAAGCAGACCTGGAGTAAAGAGGGCAGGTCAATGATGGAGTAGCAAATGGCGACAAAATGACTTTGACGGACGCAGACGACTGATTGACTAACCGAACGGTTACTCAAAAAGTCATTTAGTTAATTGATTAAACAGTTAATGAATTGTCTAATAATAGCGAATTGAAATAGAACCAGTACCTGTGCTTATTAGTAGCCTAATAACCCCCACCTCTGAGAGACAAGGAAATCCATTTCAATATCCTTGTTTACAAGAATCTTGCAAACTAAATACACAAACAAAATAATAGTTTATACAGCTTAGTTTCTCTCAGGATCTATGTTACCATAATCCATTCTGATTACTAATTTCTTCTTCCACTTTTGAATGAGAAAAGACAACATAAGTTCAACAAGATCGATCACAGATCGATCAAAAGGATTTAAAAGAAGTTTGAATTGAAAAGATTAAAGTTGCTCTGCCTATGCAGAGCTTTTAGCACCATGTGCAATATATTCTTATGTAATGTACTTCCTCTTACCTACTTTTCCCATCCAGATGGACTGAATATTTTGATTATCAAGAAAGTATGATTGTGTTAGGAATTTTGCTTCGCAATCAATTGATATCGTTTTTTTTTGCTGATTTTATCTTTCATCAAGGATGGTAGGCGATGTCCGAGACCCTTTACAAGGGCTCCAAAGATTGACAGAAGGGTGGAAGGAGACAGTCATCATCAAATTTTAGACCTGACTTGAATGCCTGCATTAGAGTAAACTCTGTTGGAGGCATCCGAGATGTCAGATGATGGTGCTAAACTGAATAACAGATTAAATATATTCTAAGTAGACCATGGCAAGATTTGAACTCAAGACGCAAAGGCGGTTGTAAAGCATACCACAAACTAACCGGTTTGACATTCTTGTTCCGCCAATCCAGTGCTGTGGATGGTAGTTGGTACATTTTTTTGTTGTCTCCAAATAAATGAAAAGCAAAGATGAGCGCGATACGGTTTGAACTCAAAGCGCAAAGATTTCGAACAAAAGCCTCTAGTCATTTTATCTTCCGATTCACCACCTTATCTTATTGCGCCGCACTTTGAGCAAATGTCTTTTGCCTTAGTCTCGAGTCGGAGCTCGAACATTTATGGAAGACAATCGGAGTTATTGCTCTTCTTGACTTGTTATCTTAATCTGTCAAAAGGTTTAGTCTTATCATCAGTCGGTGGGAGCCTATCAGAATTAGAATCGACTCCGTCATAAACATTCTGAATGAGTCTCGGGTCTGCGTAAGATTATTTTCCTCGCTTCTTTCCATCTGCCTCAACGAACACCCAGGAACGAGTCAAAGGTGTTGCACTTCTTCCTCAAACTTCACCATCAAAAGAAAAAAGAAGTTACGAGAAGAACGAAGCGGAATTCAGTTACGTCAAACAATTGTAGTACTACTATTGAAATAACTTTTATAAATTTTAAACTTTTTCGTTTACATTAAATTAATTTCATAATTAAAATACAAATCGGAATACTAAATGGAACACTTGATGAAAAATCGATAAAATAAAATACTCTTTGGCTTATCGCTCCAATGTTTACAAGACAACACATCAATAAGTTGTATCATGCTCAAGGGAAATTAAATGTCTATATGTCAGTTTTGTCTTTTCATATACATACATATATGTGTGCATATATATTTATATTTTTACATGTATATTTACAGATACGCACACACACACACACACACACACACACACACACACACACACATATATATATATATATATATATATATATATATATATAT
>NC_068985.1:16004645-16007384 GCF_001194135.2 Octopus bimaculoides
TGTGTGTGTGTGTGTGTGTGTGTGTGTGTGTGTGTGTGTGTGTGTGTGTGTGTGTGTGTGTGTTGCAATATTCGTTAAGTTTGCTTTAACGGCTTCAGATAGTTCAACTGATTGTTTGGCTGTCAACGAAACTTACTGTCCTATTATGAACATAAATTTTACTTTATCCAAACCCCAAAGAATTCCTTTCAACATATGGCTATGATGCTCCTCGACTTCTTCTGCTCGTGATCAAAGATGTACATATGGTCAGCCACTAACGAGCATGTTCAACTAGTTAATGTCAAACAACTGACAAGCACATCTGTAGTATTGAGCAGAATATTTGCAGTAGCCCATCTTTTATGCCAAATCATGATAACACTTCCAGTCAATTAAGATCAGAAGCCATGAGAGCCACTGTCTGGTACTTCCACAGGGCATTTATTATCATCATCATCATCATCATCACCATCATCATCATCATCATCATCATCATCATCATCATCATCATCATCATCATCATCATTACATGTTCCTATAGTAGAAAGAATTATTATTATTATATGTTTGACTTTTGCTTTGTATTTGTACAAGCTGACTCCAAGTCTCACCCAAAGACATCAAGAGACAACAAGTTAGAAGTTCAAGTTGGTGTTATGCCTAGGGTGTCATATATTTGGTTTTGCAGAAAGTATTGTTCTACAGAATGTTTAAGAAACCAAGAAAATTATAACTTTGATCAAAGGTTCTATAAGCATTAGAGATCCTCCAAATATTCATGTAAACACAAGTACAAGCATCGCACTAGTAGGTCATATATGGCGTTTGAAATAGAGAGAGAGATAGAGAGATAGAGAGAGAGAGAGAGAGAGAGAGAGAGAGAGAGAGAGAGAGAGAGAGAGAGAGAGAGAGAGAGAGAGAGAGATCAGATATGGCATCAAAGAAAGAGTGTTTTAGAAACCAAAGACTTACATGAGTGAAAATAAGAAATACAGGCGCCGTCTAAACGAGAAGACAGAAATCTCCAAAGTTTCAAATCCTCTAATACAAGTCTAAACTCTAAAAACGAAGTTTATGTATGATGTTCTCGCGTGGAGAGATACACACCAGCCTCTATATCACAAAGCATCCCAAGGAAAAGTTTTGCGTTAAAGGAGGCATCACATTTGGTCCCTCGTTTTTTTTAACTCTTTCTCTTGCCTTTTGAACTTCATCCAATTTCATCTTTTATGTGTTTTAGCATTTATCTCTCCAACTGCATTTAATAAGTTTGTGTTTCTGGCCTTAAACACATATGTGTTTGCTTATCTACCATTACTGTTTTTATATAGACGGTTGACGGTGTATGAACAAATTGAGTTTAAGCGCACAGACTGAATGTTTAGATACATGGATATTCTTTTGCATAGATTAACAATATTCTCACCCATTCACAATTTTATTCTTTTGTCTTTAAGTTCATAGCTTTACACAACTTAGCAGTAAATAATAGAAGATAATCGAACGAATTGATTTCCAGCACTATAGCCCCTCAACCATACATATCTTTTTCGTTGAAGAGAGATGGGTTAAGTGATATATTTGTCTTGGATTTTCCCATCTATTTCCAGCTTACATAGGATAGCCACCTTGAAATTTTCATTCCTCTACCTGTAAGATCTGATGATTGTATTAAAATTGTGCTGTGAAGCATATAAACCCTGAATCGGCCTAGCTTCTGACATAATATCAACGGTAACCGATATATCTACAGCTCTGTTACACACATTATAAAGTAAATATTTCATTCTTCATTTGAGTTCTCTCACTGTTCGTTATCTTACATAATGCAATACACATAGGAAAAAGGCAATCATTGACTACATCGAAATAAAAGGCGGGGTTGTACTATCGGCCATTGATGAGATTAATTGGAACTTAACAAAGGGCTGTGATGATTTTCCAATTATCCTTTCAATGATATGCAAGAACGTTCACACAGAATTACTGCAGATACTTTTCTAGAATCTCCTCGCATATGGCAAACTTCTCATAATCTTAAATGGAGGTATTATATACCCTATCCATAAAGGAGGAAAAAGACCAGACGCTACAAATTGCAGGCCTATCTTTGTCACCTAACACGCAGCATGGCTTCCGTCCAGGCAAGAGTTACCTTATACAGCAACTTCAGTATTATGATAGGGTACTGAAGCAATAATTCAACTGCTGGAGACTGTGGTCTATCTATGACTGGAGATGATTGCTTCTGGAAGGTAATATGTGTGGCAACAGGATCCGGTTCCTTGACTTACTATCGGAAAGAATCAGAAGTGGTTGTCGGAGCATTTCTACGTCTTCACTAGCCCCAGTTTCTGGCTACCTAATTACCTTGACTGTAATTCCATGGATTGCTATGTGTGGGTTGCAGTTGAGAAAGACACTAATCATTCTGCCTGTAATATCAAGGCCGAGCTGGTGGCAAAGATCAAGGTTTTCGAAGATCTTCTCAGAGATACAATGAGGAACGCATGCGCCAGCTTCTGAAGCCGTCTTGAGGCCGTGATGGAAACAGATGACAGCTACTCAGAGTAAATTGTTATCTTCTAGTCATAATCTAGTTGATAGTTTTTGATTTTTTGAAATACTTTTATTTTTGAATGTTGCGTTTTATTTTCTTTTTATGCAAACTGTCAAATTTAGCGCGAACACCCTGTAGCTATTATATATATATATATATATATATAGCTATAATATATATATATTATACATACATAC
>NC_068985.1:16007482-16008374 GCF_001194135.2 Octopus bimaculoides
TCTTAGTGGCGGCGCAATGGTTAGGGCAGCGGACTCGCAGTCATAGGATCGCGGTTTCGATTCCCAGACCGGGCGTTGTGAGTGTTTATTGACCGTAAACACCTAAAGCTCCACGATGCTCCGGCAGGGAGTGGTGGTGAACCCTGCTGTACTCTTTTCACCACAACTTTCTCTCACTCTTTCTTCCTGTTTTTGTTGTACCTGTATTTCAAAGGGCCAGCCTTGTCACACTGTGTCACGCTGAATATCCCCGAGAACTACGTTAAGGGTACACGTGTCTGTGGAGTGCTCACTTGCACGTTAATTTCACGAGCATGCTGTTCCGATGATCAGATCTACTGGGACACTCGACGTCGTAAGCGACGGAGTGCTAGTGTCAACATATATTCTTAGGAATATTTCAGTTCAACAGCCAAAAATGAAGACCTTCCTTATCAGAATTTGAATAAAAATTTACGGATGGAGAATTTGAAAGAAAAATTCGGATTTCATAAATACAAAATAGCCAGGGTTAAAACGCTTTCGCTTTTATTAACAATAACTATTGAAACATTTCGGATGAATTGATATATAAATGCTGGTTCCTTGCTAACACGACCGTTGAAATCTTGCATATTTCTACAACACCCCGACACATGTTTAGAAATAAGTGGAGGGAGGGAGAGAGAGAGACAGACAGACAGACCGATAGACAGACAGACAGACCGATAGACAGACAAACACAGAAATTGGTCTAGGATACCTGAGGGGGATGAAGATACAAGGAATTGATGCAAGCAAATTTTAATTTGCGCAGTAAGTGAGAGAAATCAATTTATATGTGTGTGAATGTGTATATCGGTCTGTCAGTACATCTATCTATCTATCTATCTATCTATCTATCTATCTATCT
>NC_068985.1:16009768-16013725 GCF_001194135.2 Octopus bimaculoides
TATATATATGCGTGTGTGAGTGTGTATGTGTGTGAATGTGTGTGTGTGTATTCATACAACCACACTCATATATATATATAATGTCACACAAAGGAGTTTTGAATGAAATATATCCGTGCTAAATCACATTCAACACGTTTCCCTGCGGAGCTAGTTCTGAGAGGAAATTCTCCTATTGACATGTGTAAAATTAGAAGACAACCCTTGATTGACGTCAGTAGATCGTGAGACGCATGCGTTTCTGTGCCGTTTTCACTACGAACGCTAAATCTCTCACACACAAACCGATGAAAATGGAATTATTCTCACTAAAGCAGACAGACAAATAGACAGGTAGAAGTACGTAAAGCTTGATCAAGATAGAATGAAATAAATGATACCGCACAAAGAGTTAAACGAATAGTATGTGTATCGGTAAATCTGCGTGAATTTATATGAAGATCTGTGTTTTTCGTTGTTTGCATGAATATAATATGGATACGCACGTATGGATAAAAATATTCATGCACGTAGGAGTTGCCAAAACTGCGTTGAAAAGATTAGTATTTCTCTTCACAATGAGAAAATACGGAGTGGTATCAAAACATTATTTACATTATTTACATTTGACGGATATTTGTCCTCATCTTGTTTGTTGTTAACACAACGTTTCAGCTGATATACCCTCCAGCCTTCATCAGGTGTCTTGAGGAAATTTCGAACCTGGGTTCTCATGCCTAAGGTAGTTTTCGATGTTATTATTATTATTATTATTATTATTATTATCATTATTATTATTATTATTATTATTATTATTATTAGTATTATTATTATTATTATTATTATTATTATTATTATTATTATTATTATTATTATTATTAGTAGTAGTAGTAGTAGTAGTAGTAGTAGTAGTAGTAGTAGTAGTAGTAGTATTCAGGTCACTGACTGGAATCGAACTCGGAATCTTGGGGTTAGTAGCCCACGGTCTTAACCACTACCTCATATCGAAAAATACTTTAGGAATGAGAACCCAGGTTTGAAATTTCCCCAAGACACCTGATGAAGGCTGGATGGTATATTAGCCGAAACGTTGTGTTAACAACAAACAAGATGAGGACAAAATTCGGCAATTGTAAATAATGTAAATAATGTACATAATTCCTCATCTCTTAAATATAGAACTGTGGTATCAAAACGTTCCCGGACTAGTTCTGTAGTGCGCCAACAGATGGTAGCACACGGTTGTGTGCGAAGTAAGAACTAATGGTGATCTTCTTAAGACTGTGCCGGTCGACGGAAACTGTGTGGAATCTCGTCCTCTTTATGTGCGTGTCTCTGTGCCTGTGTTTGTCGCCCTCAACCACTTGACAATTGGTGTTGGTTTTTTTTACTTCCCAGTAACCTAGTAGTTCGGCGAAAGAGTCCGATAGAAAGTACCAGAGTTTAAAAAAAGACATAAATACTTGGGGGCGATTTGTTTAACTAAAACCCTTCAGAGCCGTGTCTCAGCAAGGCGGTACTGCAGTCCAATGACTGAAACAAGTAAAAGATTAACGGGAAAAATGAAATAAAGAGATAATGACAAGTTGACAGGATTGCCAGGCAGATGAAAAGCGGCGAGCTGGCAGAAGCGTTAGCACGCCGGGCGAAATGCTTAGCGGTATTTCCTCTGCTGTTACGTTCTGAGTTCAAATTCCGCCGAGGTTGACTTTGCCTTTCATCCTTTCGGGGTCGATAAATTAAGTACCAGTTGCGTACTGGGGTCGATGTAATCAACTTAATCCCTTTGTCTGTCCTTGTTTGTCCCTTCTATGTTTAGCCCCTTGTGGGAAATAAAGAAATAAGATGAAAGTATTTCCAATCATAGCTTTTACTATTTAAATAGTTCTGCTTCGCTTTCTTAAAATTGCTTCCATTCGTTTACCGCGTCTTCGAATCATATTGCTGTTTGTTTGTACATGACTTGTTCTGAAGAATGACTATTTCTGGGAGACGCCCATAGAATGAAAACAAACAAATGTCTCCGCAATGACGTCATTATATGACAAATATATCGTAGCTTAACTGCTGAAGCGAATGTCAATGGTTATCTATTGTGATGTTAATGTTCGTTCGCATGCACATTTCAGTTTATTTTATTCTGTCTCCGTTAGTCACTGTTTCTATCTCTCTGCTCTTTATCTCTCTACAAATAGAGTTAATGCAGTTTTTTTTTCTCTCTAAATTTCATTCAATATTCCAGTGAATTCATTCAACAAGTGTAACTGGACGCATTCTTTCATCAAAGCATGCCGCGACGAAACAGTTCAACCACAAATATTTCCTGTCAATAAAACCTGTTGTGTAATAAAAGACAACAACTCTAGAATTCTCAATTTTCTATTTATGAAAGCATTAAAAACTATCGCAACTACATACCGTTTTTTACGTTTTTCTTTGCTAGATATTTACTTAAGAGGAGTAGATAAATAGCAAGGTTTATTGCCAGAGACTGATAAGTCACAAATGTTCAACTTCTAAACATACAAATATTACAAAACCTCGGTTGTATAAATCAATATTTTATCAACGGCCTATGAATACCCATCATCGTAGCTGTTATAAAGACGTCATTTCTAGAGGCGCTTACTTTAATTTTCGGCTTTACACGTATCTTATGAAAACAAGCTCAGAACAATTAACTAAATATAACTAAAAGCTTCATGTTTCTATCATTGCCACATGAATAAAGTAGATGATATTTATCAGAAATCAATGATTGAACCGTAGAGGCTGAAAAACATGACGCCCATATTAATTTTAAATCCTATTCATATTGTTTTTCTGTAAATTAATGAGAGGGAAAGGAGTTAGTGTTTGCTACAACTTCAAGTACTTCCAGTTTGGTTGGTAGAATTGATGTGGTCGACATTCTGTGATGTCAGCAGGAAACACTGATATCTGCTGGAAAATATGAACAAATAAATTCAAGAGGTTTCCGTCGCGAGAGAAGGTAGCTGGAGGAAACGTTTAGTGTAGGATCTGAGATGGTGAATCACAATAGGAGACATAAAATGAATTAAAATTATTTTATGCATCGCGAAGCTGGTTGACATTGCCATATCAGTATAACGACAGCCAGAAGTTATTTTTTTACTTTACTAAGTGGATTTTTGCAGAATTTTTAGAATTCTTTTTCCCAAAACTTTTCGATCAAATTAGCTCTGTAGGAATTATATCTGCAGAGAAAATTTCTACGTTTACTACTCGATTTTCGTTGAACTGACTCCACATTTGTCATACTTGGTTAAACTCAAACCCAAACCTAGTTTTGACACTTTATCAGTCTCGGTACCAATACGCATACACGCCAATCATGAAAAATCTCTGGTCGATTGACACAAACAGAGCCACAAGCCTTGTCAATATTTCTTCGTTTACCATGAAACATCTCGCGAGAGGTAGCCACTGTCATATTTGAACTCTTCCATATTTCACAGTTTCCCTCTTATATACACATACACTCTCTCTCTTTCCTCTTCTCTCTTCTCCTTCTCCCACTGCCTCTCGCTTTCTCTCTCTCTTTTTCGGGATCTATGCTCCGTTTCGAAACATGCTAATAAATGCCGCATGTCCTATTTATTACCAAAAAGGGAAACTTTTTTGATCCTGTTAACTATCGACTTATCGATCTCGCAACCAATTTCCCAATATGCAGCACATTATCATTGAAACCAAAACCATCTAGTTACCGACGAAACATTTAACTACACAGTCGTACTTGCTTCCATACTTGCTGATGGTCAAGCTGAACATCAGCCATAACGATCTCACTGGTCTCGGAGGACGATGAAGGTCACGGTCACTGCATCGTTATCAAACGCATAAATAATTCGCTTTAGCGCAGACATGCATGCAAAAAATCACAAGAACAACACACACACACACACACATGTGTAAACATATATATATATATATATATATATATATATATATATA
>NC_068985.1:16014738-16022395 GCF_001194135.2 Octopus bimaculoides
ATATATATATATACATATATATATATATATATATATACACACACACTTACATGTAAGTGCACTCATACCTTCCGTGAAAACTGCATGCATGTATGCATACACTATGCTTTCTATACATACCTAAACATATGTATGCATCTGTACTTTACTATGTTTGTGACTGTATGTATGGTTATGTTGTTTCTGTGTGTACAAGTGTACATTGTTAGTTTTCTTAATATTCACCTGTTTGCACATACTATCCCTTTTACGCACTGCTCTCATTCATAAAACACAAACACCATAAAATAAAACCCTACAACTTTTATACTTATGCAATGCCCACAAGCATACTTCGTTTATATGAGTTTGTGCATAGATTCATACAAGCACTTATTCACACCACACACAATAAAACTACTTCACTTACCACCGTTCCACGATAAAAGCTACTGACTTACCACCGAATGGCCCCAATAACATTCAAACAAGCAATAATTAAGCTAAAATTTCCTCTTCAGTCACATCTTGAAATCTTTTAATCTCCGCATTACTTTTCTTTTATACTCACCACAAAAACAAGCACAAAGACCATATTTATCGAGATCTATGTCTTTTATGACCAAATATTTATGCTATCTAAATATCCTGCCTCACATACGAACTCAACATCTGCAGAAGCAGATAAGACAAGAAAAACAGAGAACAACTATAAATAGCAACAAATGATTATTAGTGACAGAAGCAGTGTCAATACTGAGAAGTAATATTTAAACTTGGATGTTCTGCAGTAGTTTCCATGAAAGAAACTCGCATATTGGCTTTCGGTTAATATAAGCACTCTTGTTCATGTTACTAGCGTGGAGATAAATCACCCGTCATTGCCGATACTGAAACAACCAGATCACGAAATTTCGAACTTCGCAGGCTTCATCAATGGTAGACGTTCGGACGCCGGAGATAGCAACAATATCTCTGCTAGCGATTTACATTGAATCACTAGCTAGGAAACATATATATAGCATATACGTCTGTAAGCCAAAAACACTACCTATAAATATAGTTCTCAAATCTTCACTAGTCTGAGATTCTTGTCCTGAAATAAAACTCTAAGTCACTGTGAATTATTCAAACATGCTGATTGTCACGACAAATCTACAAATACAAGTTTTCTTTTCCTTAGAGGCAGTATTGCGTAGTGTAATCTAATTACTTGTGTGTGTGTGTGTGTGTGTGTGTGTGTGTGTGTGTGTGTGTGGATGCGTGCACGCGCGCGTGTGATTGATTGATTGACTGCGAGATTGATTGAACGTGTTTAAAATTTTACGTACATGCTATATAAACAAAAATTAGATGAAAAGGTACATTAAGGTTAGAATAATTGTCGTAATCTATCTAGAAAAATTTAAAGTCAAATAAGAAATGTGATATTCCATTTAGATATATTAAATCTTTTTACCTTACATTCCAACCGGTTTTCACTCTAAGAATTATTCAATTGAAAATGAAGAAATTAGGTTTTAAAGCCGTACTACTTAAGGGAGTCTGCCAGGCAGATATAGTAAGAATCAGATTACAATTGCTCTGACTTTTGTGCATTTTCATCCACTTGTTATATATATATATATATATTCTTTATTAGTTTTAGTCATTAGATTGCAGCTATGCTGAAGTTCCTCCTTATAAGGTTAGTTGAACAAAGTGACCCAAGTTATTGTTTTACGTCTGGTTCTTATTGTTTTAGATAGATTAATAGATAGATTTAGTTATAGCTACATGTATACACGCTGAATATATACGTGTCAACATATTAATGGGTATACCACAGTTACTCAGATGCAGACTACCTCTGATTTCATATAAATAGATTAATTTGACACGCTTGATGAATGAAGGATTTTTCTACAGACTCATTTGCGAAACCAGTGGCTACCTGTATATGAATAATTGTGTTACACTTATTTATAAATAAATGTTTCCTTCATTCATCTAAAGCGAGTTCTGTCAATACTTTCTGACTTATATAAAACAATGCATTCATTGCAAACACACAGACACACACAGACACACACAGACACACACAGACACGCACATACACATGCAATACATCCATATTAGCAATTGCAATAAACTAGGAGTTATCTAAATATTTTCTATTGCATATGTATGCAAGCTGTTCATCTAAATAGCTACTTCACTTGTTTTGCAAAAATATTCAGAGGCACAATATCGCTCGCAATACCATAAATCAAATATGATAAAATTAATAAGTTAGTGTTAACGCATTTAATGTTTAGAGCTTTCAAAATGCATCTAGAAATAAATATGCAGTATTGTAGATACTTTATATCCAGAAAGACTATCACAACATAAGAATTTCCATTCAAATATTTCCCAGTTTCCTGTCAGATCTGTAGAGGTTGTAATGCTATATACACTGTCCATTATCATTACTGTGATGATTGCTATGCTGTTGGTGTTGTTGTTGGTGATCTTCTTCTTCTTCTTCTTCTTCTTCTTCTTCTTCTTCTTCTTCTTCTTCTTCTTCTTCCTTATTATTATTATTATTATTATTATTATTATTATTATTATTATTATTATTATTATTATTATTGTTATTATCATAGATGTTCATAATATAATTTCCTGTAAGATAAATGTCTATAAAATAAACACCTCTTCGGTTCTGGCTGTCTGTTATCAAATCGATAGTTTGGTGGTGAAATTTCTTACATTAAGATGTGTGTCTTATACAAAGGCTATGAAAAGCTTATAGCAACATATCTTTCACTAGTCATAACGTTGATTATAGCCAAATTGTCGCTTTTCTTATCCAACACAGTCGCTTTTGTTGATTCTTTGTTATTGTTGATTCTGGTTTTATCCATCACAGTCGCTACTGTAGATTTCTTTTCGTTGGTAACTTCTTTTTTAGTCTTTTTTCAAGTTTCAGTGATAATATTTATAGTTTCCAAAATGTAACTTTTTCTCTAAAATCTTGAGGTCTATTATCTAAATGTCAACCCGTTAAGAATTTTATCTGGAAAATTCTCTGGATAACAGTTCAGTCATTCTGTGTAACGAGGTTGATTATGGAATTTTGGGGATTTTTATTATATTGCTTTGTCCTTTTCTTATTGTGACCGCTGTTATAAAGAGGGTATATGCGTACGTGAACGTAGCGCATGCATGTATGTATTATGTATGTATGTGTGTGTGTTTCTGCGCGTATGTGTGTGTGTGTGTGTGTGTGTAGATGGTAATGTAGTGTAATAGAGATAGGCGTCATACTCCGATTGGAGCCTCACTTTACCTGCGGGCGAATCTCCAAGGCTGGCTGGACATTTCGGCTTTATAGTGACATATAAATCCGTGTCGTTGGCTTAGAATATAATTTAAATAAACTCACCCTAGTAATTGTCTAGTAGTATATTCTATAGACCCCGGTTAGATGAAACTGAAGGTACGTGGTCAAGCAGTTAAGGTTTTGCACTCTCGATCTCAAGATCGTGGTTTCGATTTCCAGACCGTGCGGAGCGTTGTGTTCTTGAGCAAAAACACTTCCTTTCACATTGCTCCAGTCCACTCAGCTGTAAATGAGTGACTCTGTGATGGAATAGCATTCCATTCAGTGGGAATGTTGTGGTCTTTGTCACTTACACGCGATGGAAACCAGGTAACTGTCTCTATGAGCCCCAGGGTTGAGAAACAGGGGTTGATGGTAGTAATTTCAATTGAAAGGCTAAGTTAACCGCGGCAAGATTTGAACCCAGAATCTAAAGAGTCCAAACAGATACCGTAAAGCATTCTCTCTGACGCTCCAATGGTTCTGCAACTTCATCACCCTATACATCTTTGGTTCTAATTGTCTGTAACAAAATCGATAGTTTCTGATAAAATTTCTTACATTTAATATATATATCTTTTATACATAGGTTATGAAAAGCTTATAGCAACTTCTTTCACTGGTTATAACGTTGATAATAGCAACATATTTGCCTTTATTATCCAACATGTTTATTCTTTGTTGTTGATTCCACCACTATATTTTTGAAGCCGTGAAAGTGCCATTGTTTGGCTGATCTCTCTACAAGATGTAGCGACTGGACATCTCTCAAATCACACTCAACCATCTGAAAAATGGAAGAAGACGTATGTCCAGAATAATATAACCTTAAATGTATTATGTCTAAAATATGTTTTGATTTTGTCTTCTCTATTACGACTCTGAGCTGAAGCCAGTCGAGAAAAGCAACAATCGTGTAATCTTTCTGCATAGCGATGTCGATTATTCAAACAAATATGATTATATTTAGAGCATCGGACAAAATATCTTTCGATATTTGTTCCAGCTCTTTACGTTCTGAGTTCAAATTCTACCTAGGTCAGCTTTACATTTCATCATTTCAGGATAGAGAAAAAGGAAGTATCTGTCAAGTACTGGGGCTGATGTAATTGACTAAACCCCTCCTCTCAGAGTTGTTGGCCTGGAGCCTTAATTTGAAACAATTATAGATATTCGGAGAACTGATCGATTCGAATGGACAGAGTGAACACTTCCTGTTGAGAGAGAACTCTCTACGCTTAGAAACAACACGTATAGGAGTTAGTTTTCTTACAATTGTTTTATCGCGGTATTTTGTTATCCAAATTTTTATTTAGATTTTGACTTTCACAATTTCTATTATTTCTTGGTTTTCATCGTTGTTATTTCTTATTGTAGCCTCTGTTTTAAATTTGTTGGCTTCCATGAAAAACAGAAAACAGTTTTTTGTTTTCATGTTTCGTTGCCGTTTGTATTGATTTTGCATGATTTTGTACAAGGTATTTTTGTAGTGGATATTTTGTTATAGCTTTCTAGTAGTATAAAACCCAAACAGCTTTATATTCCTAGTAAATGTAATCTTTCAAAGTAAGAATTCGAGTAACAATTAAATACAATTATTACTTTTGTTTCCCTCTCCCGTCTAGCTAGTTCATAAACAATCTAATTGAAAATAATTAAAACTGTAAATTATAAATAAGCAAGAGTATTTCTGCCTCTAATCTTATTTTTTGTATTTGACTCTGTTTTAGATTTTAGTCTAATGCATCTATAATATTCTTTTTAAATCTTTTCTTTCTCTTGTGCGTTATACATTGTCTAGTTCATTTATTCCTAACAATTTGTATTGTTTCGTTTTTGGATTTGGTTTGCAAGATTCTTTACGTGAATTCATGTGTTGAAGCATATTTCATTGTGTCTGGGGAGAGTCATTCTCTTTTAGTACCTTATTATTTAACACACACACCGGTTCGATTTCCACTCATTTAGTTTTGTTTTTTTTTAATTTTCGTTCCGTCTTGCAACCTTTTCAGTAGTCGTAAACGACTAAATAGCTGAGTGGAAATCGAACCGGTGTGTGTGTGTTAAATAACAAGGCACTAAAAGAGAATGACTCACCCCAGACACAATAAAATCTGTATTGTATCTGGCCTAATTCTCTTATCTCAGTTTTTTTTATCTTGTAAGATGTTAGCGTCTTTAATTTTCAGCTCGTCATTATCGCCTTAGAACATCTTTCTAAACTGAATTTCAAATTCATTTCTTCGGTGAATCCATGTACTTCTTGTAATATTATTTCTAGTCGCAACATATAACTTGAGATCATCCATATAAAAAATGATATTTGCCTTCCTATTTACATTCATTTCAAATTCTGCTCAGCATGACTGTCAAAGGTGTCAACGCCATACAGAAAAGGAGTGCAGGTAGAGATACCAACACTCCGGGAATATTCCTCTTCTTATGGAGATAACTTTAGTTTTTATAATTCCCTCTTTTTTTCTACAACTTCAAGACTATTTGACTTTTGCTCAATTTGGACTTGTGCCTAAATTGAAAATAATTGTTATATTGTGGACTTGCAAATTCGGTACTCCCTGAAATGGTGGTACGTATGTTAGAAATCAGTTGACATTACTTAAATTATAACATAATAACAGTAAATTTTATAATATATATCTATGAAATGTTAACAGCAATTTTAGAGTGCTTGTGACTCGTTTCGTGTAAAACTGTCGAGATGATCGCTTGATCTGTGCTTTATTTTCACCAGCCCTGCTATACTATTTTCTAGTCTCTTCCTATTCTAGCAACATAGTCGCGATTGGCTCAGAAGCAATTTCACACATATTGCTGAATGTGTGAAGCATATTTTATAATGTGAGAGACTGGTTGTGGTTCAGAAAGGTGTATCAATCAATAAGAACAAATGCAAAAAAAAAAAAAAAAAAAAATCCTAATTGCTGAACTTCATACGTTCACCTTGATAATTTAATATTACATTCAATATGGCTAAAATAAACAATTTCTTTTTTACAAGCTTAATTATAAATAGAAAAATTAACTCTTTCCCGTATTAAAAAAATATTTTTCGCTCCAGAAATACGTTTTATCTTCAAATTTATATTACAATTTTTTCTTCCATTTTTATTTCAATATATGTCGTGACGTCAAGCGAGACTTATTAAATTTTCCATTACAGATGCCATACAAATTTCTGAAATTTCAAACCTCAGAACATGTGTGATAATTATCTGCGTTATCTTTTATACAGCTTCTTTATTAATAGCTTGAGGAACGAGAGAGCATCGAGTCTTTCATTAGTAACAGCGACAGTGCCCGACGATTTTGCTGATAAACTCGCAATGATTAAACAACTCTTTACAAAACACGTTTTATTCATTGGTGTAATTTTGTTAAATACTTAATTTCATTAAATCTCTCTCACACAATAGTATGTAGTTTAAATCTAACAGTTTCAGACGCTTCAAGATTTTCTTCGTTTGATATATATGTTTATATACAACATCACCGATTTATAACTATTTTTCTTTCAAGCCTGATCCCATTACCAACATGAAACATTTTTCCACCAATTAAATCAATATCATTTGTCGTTATTGTTAGTATTTAGCCCTAGGTCAGCTCTTGCTGAGTATACCTACGATCACAAGCATTCTAGGAATGGCTACATGTCTTTCTTTCTAGTTTTGCATACCAATAATTACATTATCTAACGTATCACTACATTCCCACAATGGTAGGATGTGATTTGAGGGAAATATGACTGTTGTTTCTAGATAGTCAAACAAACACTTCGAGGCTCATTGTTATCAGTTTTGCGACAATGCAGTTAAATTTTTCCCCAAAATTTAGTGATACCAATCGAGCCTTCCGGAAGGTTCCCTTGACTCCAAATGATGATAAAAATTTCTTTTAGTGCACATATAGCAAAATATAATATCGACGTTGTGGAGGCGCAATGGCCCAGTGGTTAGGGCAGCGGACTCGTGGTCATAGGATCGGGGTTTCGATTTCCAGACCGGGCGTTGTGAGTGTTTATTGAACGAAAACACCTAAAGCTCCACAAGGCTCCGGCAGGGGATGGTGGCGAACCTTGCTGTACTCTTTCACCACAACTTTCTCTCACTCATACTTCCTGTTTCTGTTGTGCCTGTAATTCAGAGGGTCAGCCTTGTCATACTGTGTCACACTGAATATCTCTGAGAACTACGTTAAGGGTACACGTGTCTGTGGAGTGCTCAGCCACTTGCACGTTAATTTCACGAGCAAGCTGTTCCGTTGATCGGATCAACTGGAACCCTCGACGTCGTAAGCGACGGAGTGCCAACA
>NC_068985.1:16023320-16028294 GCF_001194135.2 Octopus bimaculoides
ATAATAATAATAATAATAATAATAATAATAATAATAATAATAATAATAATAATAATAATAATAATAATAATAATAATAATAATAATCCTTCCTATAGTAGAAAGAATTATTATTATTATTATTATTATTATTATTATTATTATTATTATTATTAATATCATTATTCCAGTGAAATGAATACAACACGGCAAGCTAGTGAATCACGTTATATTTTCACTGCGTACATAAAGTTACTGGCAACAGTCAGTTACATTAACATCACCTGGTGTATATCAACAGCTAGGTGAACTCTAGATTTTGCGAGATATACAAGTACGTGAATGGAAATTTAAAATCAGTATTATATTAACATTAAGCATTACATGTGCCAATGTGAAACAGAATCAGGAAAAACAAACAGACCTACTGCATTCAATTTTTAGAGCTTGAAATGTCGAATATCTTTTACAATGAAATCTTAGCAATAAATTCAGCATTATAACTTCCTCCGATCCATATTCATATCAGCTACCCACTATACATGAGAGGCAGCTGCTATTCTTCGTATACACAGAATAATCAACACAGGCTACAGATTCGTAAACGGGTAGTCTAAATCACATGATACAATATAACTCATATTACAATAAAATGAACATTAATAAATACATTTTTCTAAGATCGATAAAAATATTTTTTTCTATAAATATAATGTGGCAATACCAAAAATACTCACCTGTGCTTTTCCATAGAATTTAACATATCGGGTTATTAGATACATACTTTCGGATTTCTTTTTTTTTTTTTTTTCCAGCTTGGAACTCCATTTTCATGTCTGGAAAGAGGCAAAATTTATTCAAATTTCAAGCACAATGAACAAAATTTGAAGGCGAATAGTCGCAATATATATATATGTATATATATATATGTATATATATATGTATATATATATATTGTGTTAATTCAAATAGGACTGGAAAGTGTTAAAATAAATTAGAAAATAAAAACGAACGAATTTATGTCATAAGCCAGTAAAATAACAACGTAGAAAAAATTGCTATATTTTCCTATCTGTCAAATCGTTAACAGATAATAAATCTTGATTTGATAATCAAATTTACTGATAGGAAAATACTAAATATCTTGCTTAGGAAATATTCGTCATTAGCGACGAAGCTGTACTATTTCAAAATAGCATTCTGTATATCTTACTTAACGTGGATGTCGTATAGAAAGCTACAGAATTGCAGCAGCCGTCTCGAGAATGCATTTTGTATTGACGTATAGTGCTAAAAATTACAGATGAATATCAGTAGCAGATGAAAATCGTCTTGCAGGGGCGATGGAATTGCTGGACAATTTTCTTCTACTACTAAATGTTTTCGTGCATTTTAGCATATCAAGTCCATACAAGATATTTCGTTAAGACGGATACCGCATTTTTGTGGCTTTGTACACTATATCCACGTTCAGATATACAGAGTGACATCTTACTAAGGATTTTAAGTAGCGGATATTGAGTGAATATATTTGTTTCAGTCATTGGCATCGTATTAAAAAATTTAGTCAAACAAATCGACCCCAGCAACGTATTTTTTCTTTAAGTATAATACTTGTTCAGTTGGCTTGTTTTGCCGAACCACTAAGTTATGGGACGTAGCAAACCAACACTGGTTCTCAAATTGTGGAGAGGGAGACAAGTGCAAATACTAAGACACACAGGCACATATGTAAATTATATATATATATATTTATACAGGGTATCAAGAGATACCACCACGCTGAAAAAATAGCAGTCAAATCCTGACTCTAAAACCACAATAAATGTCCGCATGGCATGATTAGCGAAGACGAAGACCAAATGAACCAGTAAAAATAAGATAATTCCAGAGCATTATTATTTATGCAAAGCCAGAAATCCAGGATTTGGAATTATCTTATTTTTACTGGTTCATTTGGTCTTCGTCTTCGCTAATCATGCCATGCGGACATTTATTGTGGTTTTAGAGTCAGGATTTGACTGCTATTTTTTCAGCGTGGTGGTATCTCTTGATACCCTGTATTATAATTTTAAATAATTATTACCTTTGATGGTTTTTATTCCCATGCTGACCACTTGATAAGATCAATATTTTAAATATCGATCGTATCCTTATTTATATAAATATATATATTTATATATATATATAAACAAACACACGTCAGGTTTCTTTCCGTTTCTGTTGTGTCGACGTCCCCAGGCGAAGAAGTAGGATCGCCCAAGACATAAATAGAGGTAGTCTGGCCGTGGTAGGTGTGTTGAGTAGCAGTCGAGTAGCCGTTGTGTAGCGGTTGAGTCCAGATCATCCGAAGGTGCTAGATAGCAGTAGCTTGAGACAACAGTTTCCGTCTACCAAATTCACTCACAAGGATTAGAAGTCCTTGTGATAGTAGAAGTCATTTGCCTAAGGTTCCATGCAATGGGACTGAACTCGGAACCATGAGGTTGGGAAGCAAGCTTCTTACCACACAGCCACACCTAAAATATCGACATCGTACACATGTCGACCGTGAACAAGTTAAAAAAACATGACCCCCATAAATGGATCAATGCATGTACAAGTTGCTGCTGTACAGATACCCTCATTGGTTACCAGAAGATCATAGACGAAGGAGTCCTGGATACTCAAGGCCGTTAAAAGAAGCGACATATTCACTGTTTGACTGTTTTGGGCGCATGATTTACACGATCAGCGTCGACTTCCACACATCTTCATCATCGACTAGGGATCTTATTGATCTAGTTTTGCAGCTATAAATGTTTCTAGACTGTCATTTATGATAATTAGATCATAAAGATGGTGCTAGCAGTTAACTAATTAAATGGCGTATAAAATCTAATATAAATCAGCTTTTAGCATGAGCTACAGTTATAAAAATTAGACGACACTTATGGAATAATTTTTGATATTTAAGAGTCACAGAAAGGTTGCAATGTCTGTGCTAAAGGCAGAGTAATTAAAATTTAATGTAAGTGTTTGTGTGTGTTTGTGCACGCGGGGTGGGGGTTGTGTAATAGTTGAACTAAATAGTTAAAATTCTTAAGCTATCAATTAAACATTCTTATATCAATAAACCAAACGCATTCAAGCTTTACTAATCCACTCACGCACACAAACATACACACACAACATACATACATACATACATACACTACAAATGATCACGATATCTGAGACTATAAAAATCTGCAGGACCTTCAGATTTAAAGGATAATGGTTAAAACAAGATGGTTTTCTTCACAGCCATGCTACCAAGTCGGTGTTCGGTCAAACTTTATTCTATAATAAAAAGAGAAAGAGAACTTACATACATAAATACATACATACCTACATGCATACATACGTAGGTACGTACGTTCATTCTCATAATGAGGAAAAGGAATACACGCACTCACACGTTCGCGCCTGTGCCTGCACAAGCGCACATATGTGCCTCTGTATGTAGGCGTATATATGTATTTGTTTCTACTCTAGGCACAAGGCCCGAAATTTTGGGGCAAGAGGATGAGTCGATTATATCGACCCCAGTACGCAACTGGTACTTAATTTACCTACCCCAAAAGGATGAAAGACAAAGTCGACCTCGGCGGAATTTGAACTCAGAACGTAAAGACAGACGAAATTCCGCTAAGCAACTGTCACTTCACAGATTATAAGAAACACTCACTCCTTAGCACTGAGTAATGCTTGAGATTCACTATGTATGTATGTATGTATATATATATATTGGTGCACCAGCATGACCGCAGCCACTTGGCTGAAACACATAAATGAATAAAAATATATATATATATATATATATATATATATGTATATCATCTCTGCGTGAGTTTGGAGTTTTGCTGTCTGGGAGATATATTATCGTAGTTGAATAGTATTTAACTACTATTTCTAAATTTCGTTATGTGGTGAAGCAATTTTGCTGAACACTAATTATAATTATGCTTACAATTATTAAATTTTTTGTACATATATATATATAATGTGTCTTGAATGGCAGTGTCTTGAATGGCACAACAATGCACTATAATTGTTATAATTTAATTATCCATAGTCTGATATAATAATATTTCCGAATACAAAAATTCGTTCTTGAGATATCGCTAGGAATTGTTCGAGTCACTGCTACAATCGATTGTTGCAGTGACTCGAACAATTCTTAGCGATATCTGAGGAATGAATTTTTGTATTTTGAAATATTATTATTATATCAGAGTATGGATAATTAAATTATAACAGTTATTATAGTCCATTGCTGTGCCATTCAAGACATTATACAAACACACACACACACACACACACACACACACACACACACACACACACACACACACACACACACACACACACACACACACACACACACACACACACACACACACACACACACACACGCATATGAGAGGTACAATTGATTGTAGTATTGACTCGAACACTTTTCTAGCGATATCTGAAGAAAGAATTTTTGCATTCCGAAATATTATTATTATATGGGACTATGGTTGATTAGATTATAACAGTTATTATAGTCTATTGTTGTTATTATAGTGCATTGTTGTGCCATTCAAGAGACATTATATTTTACAAACAATATACAATGCTTCAAGCGAACTACAATACTTTGCACAAATCTGTTTCCCACACGACCTCCGCAGCTACCTGCGGAGGCCAATCAGGGTCCTTAGTACAAGTTAGAACCCCTCCCCTACAACCTTCTTTAGTAAACTTTTTAATAAATTCTTGAGTTGCTCCTCCCTTGTGGAATAAGATTACAAATTCCTCCTCCATGTAGAGCGAGGCCACAGTTTCCACCGTTGGTGGCACAATTCCTACTTACCACACAGCCACTCCTGCGCCTATAGGCAAGAATTTTTTTTCTATGCCTTTAATTATAATCGTATATGTATGTATTTATATGTGTATATATATATATATATATATGTATATATTTATA
>NC_068985.1:16030089-16030762 GCF_001194135.2 Octopus bimaculoides
TATATATATATATATATATATATGTATATATATATATGTATATATATATATAAGCTTTTGATAAAGAAGATCATGGTAAGATATGCCACAAACTACATGATCTCGGCATAGCTGGAAAACTTGGAGAGTAGTTACATGACTTTCTGAAAGATAGAAGTTAAGCAGTAGTGTCCAATGGTACCACCTCAAAGAAAACACAGATGGTGAGTGGTGTTCCACAGGGTACTGTCTTTGGACCACTGCTTTTCATAGCGGCCATCTCGTATATGCCCTCAACTGCCCGGATAGCCACCCTTGCCAGCTACGCAGACGATACGAAAGTTTCGCAGAAAATACAGGACCCCAGTGATGTTGCACACCAGCAGCAGGAGTTGGAATCAATTTACAGATGGGCCGAGGAAAATGATATGCAGTTTAATGCTGTAAAATTCCAAGCCCTGCGCTACAGGCGTCCAAAACTGAATATAAAACTTACAAGGTACACCGGTTTAGTTCCATATCGATTAATATACTTCGGATTTCAGTAATTTGTGTTAGTATTAGTGTTAACACTTATGAAGTTCCAGTTGTCGTTATAGATGTTTTCATCCATTCGATATAGAACAGAATTTTATATTATACATACATACACATGCGTATGTATATATATATATATATATATATATATATATAT
>NC_068985.1:16031653-16034035 GCF_001194135.2 Octopus bimaculoides
ATATATATATATATATATACACGCATATATATACGTATACATATTATATTTATATATATATAAGGGTATATATACACACATACATATACATGCATGCATACACACACGCATACATATATATATATATGTGTGTGTGTGTGTGTGTGTGTGTGTATGTATGTGTGTGTGTGTGTGTATGTGTGTATGTATATGTGTGTATGTATGTATGTGTGTTTGTCTTTATGTTTAGTTATAATCCTTTCTACTATAGGCACAAGGCCTGATGTTTAGGGGCAGGGGTCTAGTCGATTACATCGACCACAGAATTTCACTGGTACTTATTTTATCGACCCCGAAAGGATGAAAGGCAAAGTCGACCTCGGCGGTATTTGAACTCAGAACGTAGCGACGAGCAAAATGCTGTTAAGCATTTCGCACAGCGGGCTAACGACTCTTTTCTACTCTAGGCACAAGATCCCAAATTTTGCTAGTCGATTAGATCGACCGCAGTATGCAACTGGTACTTAATTTATCGACCTCAAAAGGATAAAAGGTAAAGTCAACCTCGGCAGAATTTGAACTCAGAATGTAGCAACAGGTGAAATACCGCTAAGTATTTTGTCCAGTGTGCTAACGACTCTGCCAGCTCACCGCCTTGTTTATCTTTGGTTATAATGAAATCAATTTACATTAATTTTGCATTAATATATAGGCGCAGGAGTGGATGTGTGGTAAGTAGCTAGCTTGCTTACTAACCACATGGTTCCGTGTTCAGTCCGACTACCTGACATCTTTGGCAAGTGTCTTCTACGATAGCCTCGAGCCAATTAAAGCCTAGTGAGTGGATTTAGTAGGCGGAAACTGAGAGAAGCCCGTCGTGTATATATATATATATGTGTGTTATTTCTTTACTACCCACAAGGGGCTACACACAGAGGGGACAAACAAGGACAGACAAACGGATTAAATCGATTATATCGACCCCAGTGCGTAACTGGTACTTATTTAATCGACCCCGAAAGGATGAAAGGCAAAGTCGACCTCAGAACGTAGCGGGCAGACGAAATACCGCTAAGCATTTCGCCCGGTGTGCTAACGGTTCTGCCAGCTCGCCGCCATATATGTATATGTATATATATATATATATATATATATATATATGTATGTGTGTGTGTGTGTGTGTGTGTGTGTGTTTGTGTGTGTGTGTATGTTTGTGTGTCTGTTTCTGTGCCCCCAACATCGCTTGACAACCGATGCTCGTGTGTTTACGTCCCCGTAATCTAGCGGTTCGGCAAAAGAGACAGATAGAATAAGTACTAGGCTTACGAAGAATAGGTCCTGGGGTCGAATCGCTCGATTAAAGGCGGTGCTCCAGCATGGCCGCAGTCAAATGACTGAAAAAAATAAAAGAATATTTATATATTACAGCATAGAGTTAACGACAGATGAGTTGACAGTGAGGCGGACATAACACAATACAATGTAAAACAAGAATAGATAACAAAAATGCAAGTACGATATTAAGAGATGAAATCGTTAGTAAATTACAAGTCAAATGCACAGACCTACGGACAAGCAGGCAGACAGAGAGTTAAATAATGTAGGTCGGTTAATGGGTTGATGAGGTGATACTGACGTTTAGACAGATCTATAATATGTATTTCTGGGACATTAAGCTTTCAGTACTACTTCCTGCACTTTTTATCAAAGTTTTCCTGTTTTAGTTCAATACTATGTCATAGCATGGATTTTTTTCTTTCCATTCAAAACTATGTGGGACGTATGCTCGCTTATACATGCTTACATACATGGATTTGTGCGTATATGAGTAGGTTGCTATATATATATATATATATATATATATAGCATGCGTGTGTGTTTGTGCGTTTGCATGTAAATTTAGATGTTTTATTGCGCATGCATGTGTATCAGGGTGTGTATCAGTTCGTGTGTGTGCGTGTGTGTGTATTTGTGTGTGTATGTGTGTGTTTATATTGTTTAGTATATATGTGTATGCTTATGTCTGTAATTTTCATGGATCGTCTTTATTTGCGCTTATATAAGTGTGTATTTTCCACATGCGTTGCCTCTATTTGTAGCTGCCTGAGTGAATGACGACAACTCATAGTGTATGTTTGTGTAATTGCATATGTGTGGCGTACTTTTAAAACATTTGAACGTGCGTACCTATTTGAATGTGCGTACCCATTTGAATACATATATATTCTTTTACTCTTTTACTGGAGCACCGCCTTTAGTCGAGAAAATCGACCCCAGGACTTATTCTTTGCAAGCCTAGTACTTATTCTATCAGGCTCTTTTTGCCGAACCGCTAAGTTATGGGGATGTAAACACACCAGCATCAGTTGTCAAGCGATGGTGGGGGGACAAACACAGATACAA
>NC_068985.1:16034708-16036267 GCF_001194135.2 Octopus bimaculoides
ATATATATAAAACAAATGCCAAAACGAATTTCTGTGTGTCAGTGTGTCACACTTTGATCCCCTGTCTCACTATTCAATGACACTTCTACTCCTCTTGCTGGGGTGATAGTAATAGTATGAGCTGTAGTTGTGATAGAGGTGGGGGGGGCGACGGTGATGATGGAGGTGGTGTTGGTAGCTGAGGTTGTCAATGGTGACGGTGATAGTAAGCGATGTGAAAGACAGTGGTGATGGTGATGGAGGGGAAGGCATCAGAAGTCTAAATGGTATGTGTATGGCAGTTGTTGTGGCGATGGTGGTGGTACTGGTGATGGTTGACAACAATCAATAGAGAGAGAAAGAGGTTAGAAAAAAATTGTACTGATCCCTGAATAGGAAGACAAAAAATGTTGTTTATCATGCAGCTCTGCAATGAGTTCAAAGTCGACAAATTATATTGTTTTGATGAAAATTATACATTGCTTGAAAAATATTGGTCAAGTTTAATGAAATTTAATATGTACTCAATGCATGAAGTGTCACTGTTGAGACCAAAGCCCATTAAAAAGCTCTCAGGAGCTAGAATGATGAGTGCGTTCACCATTCTTTCAGTGTTTTGCTTGTTGTAACCAGAAATGGCTTTGTAAAGACGATTACGTCAATTATTATTGGTAAGAGGTTTAATACCTGATTTGGTTTTGTTTTTTTAAAAGAAATGAACAATGTCTTTGAGAATGCAACAATCTGCGGGCGTTGTTTGCTTCTCCCGTCGTGTCCTCGTCCAGCCCGCAGCTACTCCTTCTGTGTAATGCCTTTATGGCAAATCGAATGAAATAAAGTAGGATTAATTCTTCTAGGTCGTTCAATTTTTCTCAACTGAAAAATTGACCGATTGAGTAAAGTTATCAGTAACGTGCCTATAATGATTACTGGAAACAGCTGTAAGCCAAATTTACTCTAATAAAGGAAAAATATGTAATGACCATTATCTATATATACCACTCTGTGTAATAAACCAGTTTGTCTGGAGCTCAATCACAGATTTACAATATAGAATTGTGATGAACCATAACCTTGGACCCTGCCATAGGAATACTTGGACTTCTTCACTAAACAATATTGTTAGCCAGCTGTGCAACAGAAAGCTTATGAAGCATTTTTCCCCGATTGATAATCCCTCACTATATATACACATATGTGTGCGTGTCTGAGTGTGTATGTTTGTGTTTGTGTGTATGTGCGTGTGTTTGAGTATGTGCTTGTGTGTGTGTTTATGTGTGTGTTTGTGTGTGTGTGTGTGTGTTTATGTGTGTGTGCATATATATATATATATATATATATATATATATATATCGTTTTGGTATTTGGTTTGCAAGATTCTTTATGCGAATTCGTGTGTTGAAGCATGATTTATTGTGTCTGGAGAGAGTCATAATAAATAAGTAAATTAGTGGAAATCGAACTGGTGAGTGTGTTAATTAATAAGGCATTAAAACAGACACAATAATTAATATATATATATATATATATATATATATATGTGTGTGTGTGTGTGTGTGTGTGTGTGTGTGTGTGTGTGT
>NC_068985.1:16037512-16040053 GCF_001194135.2 Octopus bimaculoides
CATAAATATATAGGGATTGACAGTAACCTGCTTCTCCAACATACTGAGAATTCAGAAATAGCAGCCAAAGAACTACTGATTCCAAAACTACAAATTATTACTCTAAATTGATAGCGATATTTTTGATACACACAGAACAAAAAACAACAGAGAAGAGTAAAAAACACTTGCCTTTAGTTAATTTAGTACGATCGTTTCACAGTTAAGAGTAAAGAATACTCTATTCTGATCTTCAGCTAAATATTCTAATAAATTTGTTAATCTCTAAATAACTCACGTTAATTTTGACCATGCGACATCAATACCACGTGAGGAAGACGTTAAGAAATTTATCGGCCAGTGAGTTCAAAAATGTTCCAGTGCTGTTCCAATGTTTATTTGTGTGTGCGTGTGTTTATTCCAGTGTGCGCGTGGGTGTATGCTATCGAGTCTACGTAAGCATGTTGATACGAGCGTATGCATAAGCGCATGTTTCTGTGGCTGTGTCGGTCTGTGTATATATATGTGTATTTAAGTGTGTGTTAGTATGTTTTCATATGTGCACAAGCATGTTCGTGCGAAGCGCATATCCGCGCATGTATCTCTTTGTACAGATGTATCTGAGTCAGTACGCGTGTATTTGTGTGTGCTACTGTCTGTGTGTTGTGCAAATGCAGTAACACCTGAGCTACACCGGCACTGTTAACCTAAATTGAAAGAATCGTGTTCAAACGGCAAAGATTCCAATATCACAGAGAAGAGATGGAGAACAAGAGGGAGAAGGAGGAGAAGGAGAAAGGGGAGAAGGAAGAGAAAGGGAGAAGATTGACAATTCAATTGGGTTTCTGTGTCAGCGATAATAAATTAAAATAACGCGATTGAGCCATAAAGAAGATAGCCGTTCTGTCAGAAAGAGTAGCGGAGGCGATGGTCACACAGGGTAATAGAATCCTTGATATACTATGCCTGAAAATACGAGATGGTGATTATTGAGATTCAGCTGATTATAGGTTTTCTTGATTATGGTTCACTTGGAGGAGGGGATAAAAGCAACAACAATAACAAAACGATCTAGTATGGAAGCCTATGTCTAGGTGGCCGCTCGGCCAGCTAGAAATCACAGCTAATTTTCCCGCGCTAAAATATAAAAAAGAGAGAGAGTGTGTATTCCTAAGTTGACTATGCTGATTAAGACGGGATTGTCGTGGATGGAAAGACTTTGATCATAGGCCTGTCCGATTGGAGTAGATCAAGGGCTGTACAACATCAATAGTGCAATATCAAAAGGTATCTCAGGTGGTGTGGTCGTCATTGTTTAGTCCCAAGTCTACTCTGATTAAGCAGACTTTTGATCAAAAATGTTCCAGGGTTTCTGTATGCACATACATGCATACACAGACATACGAGGGGTGCTGAGAAGTTCCTAGTTTTGGGCAAAAGAAAATACAGGAAGGTCGGTTAATTATGATTTTATTCAACATATTCCCCTCTCAGATTCACACATTTATTGCAGTGGTTCTTCAGTTTTTGTAAGCCTTGTGAAAGAACTCGGAAGGTTGGGCCTCCAGCCAGGCCTTTCGTGATACCCTTAAAGCCATACATACTGCTACAAAATTCCTAATAAACAAAAGACAATAAAACCCTTGGATCCCGAAGATGCAACCGAAAATGTTAATTACATCACATTTTTCTGTGGAAGACTTCACACGCATAACCAACAGCTACCCAAAAATGTCATCTAGGTATTACCTCCGAATGCGATTTGGCTTTGTCGCTAAACCAATATACAATGCCAATCGTTAAAAGACTGTCCTGGGATAAATATAGAGAACTTCGTCTATTACTGAATGTTTACACAGAACATCAATACAAGGAATATTGGTAGAACATTCCCATCAAACATGAAAGGCCGGATATCGTTTGGTGGTGCAAACATGAAAGGCCGGATATCGTTTGGTGGTGGGACAGAGAAGAAAAAATATGTTACGTCACAGAAATCATTTGCCCTGCAGATGTGAATATCTTTTCGAAAGTCAAACAGAAAGAAGATATTTACGGTCAATTGCCTTGAAAACTCTAGCTTCTATATCCAGATTATGAATGTACATTTGTAACATTGGTGTTCTTGGTTCGATGAATAAACGCTTAAGTGATGATATGGAAAAGCCACGGTTCTCAAGAAAAGAAATCAACCATCTACACAGACATTACAAATACAATCTGTAAGCAGGACAGTAAAAGTATGCAAGACTTTTCTCTTGTTCAGAATGTGACATTGTTTTCGTTGTCTACATTTCACTGATGAAGCACTTTATATCTTTGTTAGAAAACATTTATACACATGCGCATACATACACACTTATGTATAATACACACACACGTGTGTGTGTGTGTGTGTGTAAATATTTATGTGTGTAAATATATATATGTATATATACACACACACCTACATACATACATATATATGTATGTAAGTATAAGCATCTATCTATATGTGTGTGTGTGTGTGTGTGTGTGTGTGTGTGTGTGTGTGTGTGTGTGTGTGTGTGTGTGTGTGTGTGT
>NC_068985.1:16040631-16041740 GCF_001194135.2 Octopus bimaculoides
TATATATACATATACACACACATACAAGAATGCATGTATCCATACACATGCATACACATATATGTATATACACATATATACACGTGTATGCATATATATATATATATATATATATGCATCTGTGTTAGTGTGTATTTGTGTGTGTGTTTGTGTCTGTGTGTCTGTGTGTCTGTGTGTTCAGGGTATCTTAAATTTCTCATCTGCTTAGATTGCGAAAATTGAAACTCAATCTGCATATTTTTATTCGTTCATAATTTAATTGCACTGTCTTTTTGGCAATAAACATTTATTAATTCTCGTAACTGAAATCTTCCTTTATCTGGCTTTTCCAATACTTAAAAACAGTCCGTTGTCGTTATGTTGAATAGACAGGAAAATACAGGTTACAGTTTATGCCTGTCCTGCGTTTTTAGAACACTTAAAGAGTAAAGATAAGAACTTTTTCTTTCAGCATTTACTTATATCACTCCCTGAAATACTTTAAAAGAGCCATTTTCAATCTTTTTTGGCCATGGCTTTTTTAGGAACTCTTCTCTCAGGTACTCGGGACCCTCTTTTGAAACTGTTTTGTAAATTTCTTCCATTGAAAATTTCACTCAAATTCCAAACAGATAAACAGTCTATCGCTCCCATCCAATAAGGTCATGTCGCTCCCTTTGGAATATTTGAATATTTTAGGATATTTTCGTGCATTGGTATATTTCCATATAAAGGATTCCAAATGAATTTCCACCTGAATATACCTACATATCATATAAATTCTTGCGTACAATATAACTGAGGGAATCATCATCATCATCATCATCATCATCATCATCATCATCATCATTTAACTCCGCTTTCCATGCTAGCATGAGTTGGACGATTTGACTGGGGACTGGCGAACCAGATGGCTACACCAGACTCCAATCTGGAGAGTTTCTACAGCTGGATGCCCTTCCTAACGCCAACCACTTCGAGAGTGTAGTGGGTGCTTTTTACGTGCCACTAGCACGAGGGCCAGTCCGGCGGTACTGGCAACAGCCACGCTCAAATGGTGTTTTTTTACATGCCACCTGCACAGGAGTCAGTCCAATGTTTTGTTCATATGCCACCGGCACAAGTGCCAG
>NC_068985.1:16041999-16044090 GCF_001194135.2 Octopus bimaculoides
TTTTACCAACTTTGCGATTTTATTTCAGGAACCTAATGCATTTATGAAGAGACAGAATGACGACTGAAAACCTCACTAAAACATTGATCTTTTCAAGATAAATATCACTTGATAAAGTTTCAGAGAAAAGAAAATCGTTAAAGTATTTTAAGAAAATGGACAGCTTAAAAAACGATTTTTCTTTCCACAAAGAAATATTAAACGGCAGTTTCCTTTTAGTACCGATGTTTAACTTCCGAAACGTCTCACCACATTCATTATTTTCTGATTTCTTTTTTTTTTTTTTACATTAAAAATACATGCATTTTAATAAGAAAATTCCGAAGAACAGTTAACTTCAAGACTTCAGGGATAATAGTATTGCTAGAGATTTATCGATTTTGTTTTATTTTCTCCTTATATAATTCAATACAATATCAAGCTTTTAACATTTGTATCCCTCAGTCTTTGCCTGGGAATTGTAAAGCTGTCTTCTATATCAATATCACTGTGAAGAGGATCTGAGTTATTGATGCTTATGAGACTATTATGTTAAGTATGATAATATTTGAATTTACTGCTTCCTAATTTCCAGAAGCTAATTTGAATTTGATGAAGTATTGATTTGAAAGTTTGCTAGTTACCAGTTCAGTCTACAACTTTACTATTAACAGACTAAGAGTAGGTAATTTCGAGAGTGAATATCAATCAACATTAGTGGTATCTTAATGGTTAAACCATAGACTTATATATCTATCAATACTCCCATGGTAACTAGTTTGCTCTAAACTTTAAGTCTTTAAATTTTAAGTTGCATTCAGAATAGATTACGCCAAACTGTTGCTGCTTCACTTCTAATATAATATATTGGTAAAGGGGACACGCTGGCAAAATCGTTAGCACTCCGGGCAAAATGCTTAGCGGCATTTCGTCCGCCCTTACGTTCTGAATTCAAATTCCGCCGAGGTCATCTTAGCCTTTCATCATTTCGGAGTCGATAAAATAAATACTAGTTGAACTTTGGGATCAATGTTATCGACTTACCCCCCACCCCGCCCCGAAATTGCTGTTCTGGTACCAAAATTTGAAATCAATATAATATATTACTCGTGAAGTTAAATCTGTTTGATAATTGTATAATAGGTGTTCTGGCAGTGATGTTGTGTTAATAGTATCATTGGTTTTATTGTTGTGCTTAAGTACGTATACCATCATGGCGGTGTTGACTGTTTTCTAATCAAAGGGATATTGCAGAAGAGATCAGAGACCATCTTGTATCAGCAGTTTTCTGTTGGTCATGGCACTATTTAATATGATAATTATAATGAGTTTTATGACATAATTACTCGGGTGGGGTTACAATATGTCAAAGAACAATAAATATTATTTCGGTTTGAAAAGAATTTATATTTTTGGATACAGAACTTAGTTAATTATTTATTATCACAAGAAATTGAACTTTACAACGATTCCTTGATTAGTTTTAATGGAAAGTACCAGATCACCTTCGAAACAATAAAAGCCAAATATTTAATTCTCGAAATTTTTCTGATTTATAGAGACAGGAGATATAATGAGATTAACATTCGAAGATGAGTTAGTTTTTTTAAACAAATTAATTCCCAGTGAACCTTTAGAAATTGTTGAATGAGAAACTAACAAGCTTCAACTTGTCATGAACCAAATATATTTTTCAGAAACTGAGAATAGGACGTGAAAAATAATCAGAGAGAAATTGTATTCAAATTAATTATGTCTTTAAGACATTTTCTTATGCTATGACTATGAAAAGTTGCAATCAGAAATATATTACAGTTTATTGTAAGTAAAGAAACAATGTATGTCGCAATGAATCAAAACTGGAACTAAATTACCGATATATTTGTTTTTTGTTGATGTTTTTTTCTTCGTATAATTCAGATTGATTAAAGAAGAATAGTAGAAGATAAGAAACATCAAAGCAGTTGTACATATCACGTTTAGTAGCTCCAGCATTGACATCCAACTCAATATTACTGCAAATTAAGATTTATTTATTGATTTCTCCGTTTTCTCAACAATAGGAATTTAGACCGCGCTGACTTCAGGACCGTTTCCACCATTAAAAAAAAA